>NW_027228341.1:17500-91106 GCF_037783145.1 Equus przewalskii
CTTTGCATGCCTGATCTGGCTGAAGTAGAACTTCCGCTCTGGGTGTGCCACATTGACCTAGAGCTCAAAGGCACAACGTGCAGGCTTCTTAACAAAGTGCGAGATGGGACCCAGAGCATCTTGCTTCCAGCTCTTTGGGAAGCTAAGAAACAACTCGCTCTGCACAGCGCTCTTACAGCCTACCGGGAACATCTCTTACCAAGGCCTGTGAATCGCAGTTTCTTTGCAGGCCTCATCTCGCTGAGGTAGAACTGCTGCTATGCCGTGTCCTACATCGGCCTAGAGTTGCAAGGCTCAAAGTCCTGCCTTGACTCCTCAAGGGCAGACAGGCCCCACAGCGTGGGGTTTCCACCTCTTTGTGCAGCTAAGAAACAACTTGCTCTGCACTGGTGTTTTACAGCCTACAGGGAACGAGTCTTACAAAGGCCTGTGAAACGCACTTGCTTCCCAGCCCTGATCTGGGTGAAGTAGAACTGCTGCTCTGCCGGGTCCTACATGGCGCTAGAGCGGCAAGGCACAAAGTCCTGCCTTGATTCCACAAGGGTAGACAAGTCCCTCAGGTCCAGCATCCAGCTCTTTCGGCAGCTAAGAAACAACTCGCTCTGCACAGCGCTCTTACAGCCTACCGGGAGCATCTCTTCCAAAGGCCTGTGAAACGCAGTTTCTTTGCAGGCCTGATCTGGCTGAAGTAGGACTTCCGCTCTGGGTGTGCTACTTTGCCCTAGAGCTGAAAGGCACAACGTGCAGGCTTCTTTCCAAAGGGCGAGTTAGGCCCCACAGCATCTTGCTTCCAGCTCTTTGGGAAGCTAAGAAACAACTTGCTCTGCACAGTGCTCTTACAGCCTACGGGGAGCATCTCTTCCAAAGGCCTGTGAAACGCAGTTTCTTTGCAGGCCTGATCTGGCTGAAGTAGGACTTCTGCTCTGGGTGTGCTACATTGGCCTAGAGCTGAAAGGCAAAATGTGCAGGCTTCTTTCCAAAGAGCGAGTTGGGCCCCAAAGCATCTTCCTTCCAGCTCTTTGGGAAGCTAAGAAACAACTCTCTCTGCACAGTGCCCTTACAGCCGACCGGGAACGTCTCTTCCAAAGGCCTGTGAAACGCAGTTCCTTTGCAGGCCTGATCCGGCTGAAGTAGGACTTCTGCTCTGGGTGTGCTACATTGCCCTAGAGCTGAAAGGCACAACGTGCAGGCTTCTTTCGAAGGGGCGAGTTGGGCCCCTCAGCATCTTGCTTCCAGCTCTTTGGGAAGGTAAGAAACAACTCGCGCTGCAGACCTCTCTTACAGCCAACCGGGAACATGTCTTGCAAAGGACTGAGAAATGCAGTTTCTTTGCAGGCCTTATCTCGCTGAGGTAGAACTGCTGCTATGCCCTGTCCTGCATCGGCCTAGAGTTGCAAGGCTCAACGTCCTGCCTTGACTCCTCAAGGGCAGACAGGCCCCACAGCGTGGGGCTTCCACCTCTTTGGGCAGCTAAGATACAACTTGCTCTGCACTGGTGTTTTACAGCCTACAGGGAACGAGTCTTACAAAGGCCTGTGAAACGCAGTTTCTTCCCAGCCGTCATCTGCCTGAAGTAGAACTTCTGCTCTTGGTGTGCTGCATTGGCCTAGAGCTGAAAGGCACAATGTGCAGGCTTCTTTCCAAAGGGCGAGTTGGGCCCCAAAGCATCTTGCTTCCAGCTCTTTGGGAAGCTAAGAAACAACTCGCTCTGCACAGTGCTCTTACAGCCTACATGGAACGAGTCTTACAAAGGCCTGTGAAACGCAGTTTCTTCCCAGCCCTGATCTGGCTGAAGTAGAACTTCTGCTCTGCCGTGTGCAACATGGCCCTAGAGATGCAAGGCACAATGTCCTGCCTTGATTCCACAAGGGTAGACAAGTCCCTCAGGTCCAGCATCCAGCTCTTTCGGCAGCTAAGAAACAACTCGCTCTGCATAGGGCTCTTACAGCCTACCGGGAACATGGCTAACAAAGCACTGTGAAACGCAGTTTCTTCCCAGCCCTGATCTGGCTGAAGTAGAACTTCTGCTCTGCCGTGTGCAACATGGCCCTAGAGTTGCAAGGCACAAAGTCCTGCATTGTTTCCCCAAGGGGAGACTAGTACCTCAGCGTCCAGCTTCCAGCTCTTGGAGCAGCTAAGAAACAGCTTGCTTGCACAGGGCTCTTTCAGCCGACCTGGAACATGTCTTACAGAGGCCTGTGAAACGCAGATTCTTTGCAGGCCTGATCTGGCTGAAGTAGGACTTCTGCTCTGGGTGTGCTACATTGCCCTAGAGCTGAAAGGCACAACGTGCAGGCTTCTTTCCAAAGGGTGAGTTGGGCCCCACAGCATCTTGCTTCCAGCTCTTTGGGAAGCTAAGAAACAACTCGCTCTGCACAGTGCTCTTACAGCCTATCGGGAGCATCTCTTCCAAAGGCCTGTGAAACGCAGTTTCTTTGCAGGCCTGATCTGGCTGAAGTAGGACTTCTGCTCTGGGTGTGCCACATTGACCTAGAGCTCAAAGGCACAACGTGCAGGCTTCTTAACAAAGTGCGAGGTGGGACCCAGAGCATCTTGCTTCCAGCTCTTTGGGAAGCTAAGAAACAACTCGCTCTGCACAGCGCTCTTACAGCCTACCGGGAACATATCTTACCAAGGCCTGTGAAATGCAGTTTCTTTGCAGGCCTCATCTCGCTGAGGTAGAACTGCTGCTATGCCGTGTCCTACATCGGCCTAGAGTTGCAAGGCTCAAAGTCCTGCCTTGACTCCTCAAGGGCAGAAAGGCCCCACAGCGTGGGGCTTCCACCTCTTTGGGCAGCTAAGAAACAACTTGCTCTGCACTGGTGTTTTACAGCCTACAGGGAACGAGTCTTACAAAGGCCTGTGAAACGCAGTTTCTTCCCAGCCCTGATCTGACTGAAGTAGAACTGCTGCTCTGCCGGGTCCTACATGGCGCTATAGCTGCAAGGCACAAAGTCCTGCCTTGATTCCACAAGGGTAGACAAGTCCGTCAGGTCCAGCATCCAGCTCTTTCGGCAGCTAAGAAACAACTCGCTCTGCACAGTGCTCTTACAGCCTACCGGGAACATCTCTTCCAAAGGCCTGTGAAACGCAGTTTCTTTGCAGGCCTGATCTGGCTGAAGTAGGACTTCTGCTCTGGGTGTGCTACATTGCCCTAGAGCTGAAAGGCACAACGTGCAGGCTTCTTTCCAAGGGGCGAGTTGGGCCCCACAGCATCTTGCTTCCAGCTCTTTGGGAAGCTAAGAAACAACTCGCTCTGCACAGTGCTCTTACAGCCTACCGGGAACATCTCTTCCAAAGGCCTGTGAAACGCAGATTCTTTGCAGGCCTGATCTGGCTGAAGTAGGACTTCTGCTCTGGGTGTGCTACATTGGCCTAGAGCTGAAAGGCACAATGTGCAGGCTTCTTTCCAAAGGGCCAGTTGGGCCCCAAAGCATCTTGCTTCCAGCTCTTTGGGAAGCTAAGAAGCAACTCGCTGTGCAGACCTCTCTTACAGCCAACCGGGAACATGTCTTGCAAAGGCCTGAGAAATGCAGTTTCTTTGCAGGCCTTATCTCGCTGAGGTAGAACTGCTGCTATGCACTGTCCTACATCGGCCAAGAGTTGCAAGGCTCAACGTCCTGCCTTGACTCCTCAAGGGCAGACAGGCCCCACAGCGTGGGGCTTCCACCTCTTTGGGCAGCTAAGAAACAACTTGCTCTGCACTGGTGTTTTACAGCCTACCGGGAACGAGTCTTACAAAGGCCTGTGAAACGCAGTTTCTTCCCAGCCCTGATCTGGCTGAAGTAGAACTACTGCTCTGCCGTGTGCAACATGGCCCTAGAGATGCAAGGCACAAAGTCCTGCCTTGTTTCCCCAAGGGGAGACTAGTACCTCAGCGTCCAGCTTCCAGCTCTTGGAGCAGCTAAGAAACAGCTTGCTTGCACAGGGCTCTTTCAGCCGACCTGGAACATGTCTTACAAAGGCCTGTGAAACGCAGTTTCTTTGCAGGCCTGATATGGCTGAAGTAGAACTTCCGCTCTGGGTGTGCTACATTGCCCTAGAGCTGAAAGACACAACGTGCAGTCTCCTTTCCCAAGGGAGATTTGGGGCCAGAGCATCTTGCTTCCAGCTCTTTGGGAAGCTAAGAAACAACTCGCTCTGCACAGTGCTCTTACAGCCTAGCGGGAACATCTCTTCCAAAGGCCTGTGAAACGCAGTTTCTTTGCAGGCCTGATCTGGCTGAAGTAGGACTTCTGCTCTGTGTGTGCTACTTTGCCCTAGATCTGAAAGGCACAACGTGCAGGCTTCTTTCCAAAGGGCGAGTTGGGCCCCACAGCATCTTGCTTCCAGCTCTTTGGGAAGCTAAGAAACAACTCGCTCTGCACAGTGCTCTTACAGCCTAGTGGGAACATCTCTTCCAAAGGCCTTTGAAACACAGTTTCTTTGCAGGCCTGATCTGGCTGAAGTGGGACTTCTGCTCTGGGTGTGCTACATTGCCCTAGAGCTGAAAGGCACGACGTGCAGGCTTCTTTCCAAAGGGCGAGTTGGGCCCCACAGCATCTTGCTTCCAGCTCTTTGAGAAGCTACGAAACAACTCGCTCTGCTAAGTGCTCTTACAGCCTACCGGGAACATCTCTTCCAAAGGCCTGTGAAACGCAGTTTCTTTGCAGGCCCGATCTGGCTGAAGTAGGACTTCTGCTCTGGGTGTGCTACTTTGCCCTAGAGCTGAAAGGCACAACGTGCAGGCTTCTTTCCAAAGGGCGAGTTGGGCCCCACAGCATCTTGCTTCCAGCTCTTTGGGAACGTAAGAAACCACTAACTCTGCACAGTGCTCTTACAGCCTACCGGGAAAATCTCTTCCAAAGGCCTGTGAAACGCAGTTTCTTTGCAGGCCTGATCTGGCTGAAGTAGGACTTCTGCTCTGGGCGTGCTACTTTGCCATAGAGCTGAAAGGCACAACGTGCAGGCTTCTTTCCAAAGGGCGAGTTGGGCCCCACAGCATCTTGCTTCCAGCTCTTTGGGAAGCTAAGAAACAACTCGCTCTGCACAGTGCTCTTACAGCCTACCGGGAACATCTCTTCCAAAGGCCTGTGAAACGCAGTTTCTTTGCAGGCCTGATCTGGCTGAAGTAGGACTTCTGCTCTGGGTGTGCTACATTGAACTAGAGCTGAAAGGCACAACGTGCAGGCTTCTTTCCAAAGGGCGAGTTGGGCCCCACAGCATCTTGCTTCCAGCTCTTTGGGAAGCTAAGAAACAACTCGCTCTGCACAGTGCTCTTACAGCCTAGTGGGAACATCTCTTCCAAAGGCCTGTGAACCGCAGTTTGTTTGCAGGCCTGATCTGGCTGAAGTAGGACTTCTACTCTGGGTGTGCTACATTGCCCTAGAGCTGAAAGGCACAACGTGCAGGCTTCTTTCCAAAGGGCGAGTTGGGCCCCACAACATCTTGCTTCCAGCTCTTTGGGAAGCTAAGAAACAACTCGCTCTGCACAGTGCTCTTACAGCCTACCGGGAGCATCTCTTCCAAAGGCCTGTGAAACGCAGTTTCTTTGCAGGCCTGATCTGGCTGAAGTAGGACTTCTGCTCTGGGTGTGCTACATTGGCCTAGAGCTGAAAGGCACAATGTGCAGGCTTCTTTCCAAAGGGCCAGTTGGGCCCCAAAGCATCTTGCTTCCAGCTCTTTGGGAAGCTAAGAAACAACTCGCTCTGCAGACCTCTCTTACAGCCAACCGGGAACATGTCTTGCAAAGGCCTGAGAAATGCAGTTTCTTTGCAGGCCTTATCTCGCTGAGGTAGAACTGCTGCTATACCCTGTCCTACATCGGCCTAGAGTTGCAAGGCCAACGTCCTGCCTTGACTCCTCAAGGGCAGACAGGCCCCGCAGCCTGGGGCTTCCACCTCTTTGGGCAGCTAAGAAACAACTTGCTCTGCACTGGTGTTTTACAGCCTACAGGGAACTAGTCTTACAAAGGCCTGTGAAACGCAGTTTCTTCCCCGCCCTGATCTGGCTGTTGTAGAACTTCCGCTATGCCGTGTGCAACATGGCCCTAGAGATGCAAGGCACAATGTCCTACCTTGATTCCACAAGGGTAGACAAGTCCCTCAGGTCCAGCATCCAGCTCTTTCGGCAGCTAAGAAACAACTCGCTCTGCATAGGGCTCTTACAGCCTACCGGGAACATGGCTAACAAAGCACTCTGAAACGCAGTTTCTTCCCAGCCCTGATCTGGCTGAAGTAGAACTTCTGCTCTGCCGTGTGCAACATGGCCCTAGAGATGCAAGGCACAAAGTCCTGCCTTGTTTCCCCAAGGGGAGACTAGTACCTCAGCGTCCAGCTTCCAGCTCTTGGAGCAGCTAAGAAACAGCTTGCTTGCACAGGGCTCTTTCAGCCGACCTGGAACATGTCTTACAAAGGCCTGTGAAACGCAGTTTCTTTGCAGGCCTGATATGGCTGAAGTAGAACTTCCGCTCTGGGTGTGCTACATTGCCCTAGAGCTGAAAGACACAACGTGCAGTCTCCTTTCCCAAGGGAGAGTTGGGGCCAGAGCATCTTGCTTCCAGCTCTTTGGGAAGCTAAGAAACAACTCGCTCTGCACAGTGCTCTTACAGCCTACCGGGAGCATCTCTTCCAAAGGCCTGTGAAACGCAGTTTCTTTGCAGGCCTGATCTGGCTGAAGTAGGACTTCTGCTCTGGGTGTGCTACATTGGCCTAGAGCTGAAAGGCACAATGTGCAGGCTTCTTTCCAAAGGGCCAGTTGGGCCCCAAAGCATCTTGCTTCCAGCTCTTTGGGAAGCTAAGAAACAACTCGCTCTGCAGACCTCTCTTACAGCCAACCGGGAACATGTCTTGCAAAGGCCTGAGAAATGCAGTTTCTTTGCAGGCCTTATCTCGCTGAGGTAGAACTGCTGCTATGCCCTGTCCTACATCGGCCTAGAGTTGCAAGGCTCAACGTCCTGCCTTGACTCCTCAAGGGCAGACAGGCCCCGCAGCCTGGGGCTTCCACCTCTTTGGGCAGCTAAGAAACAACTTGCTCTGCACTGGTGTTTTACAGCCTACAGGGAACGAGTCTTACAAAGGCCTGTGAAACGCAGTTTCTTCCCAGCCCTGATCTGGCTGAAGTAGAACTTCTGCTCTGCCGTGTGCAACATGGCCCTAGAGATGCAAGGCACAATGTCCTGCCTTGATTCCACAAGGGTAGACAAGTCCCTCAGGTCCAGCATCCAGCTCTTTCGGCAGCTAGAAACAACTCGCTCTGCATAGGGCTCTTACAGCCTACCGGGAACATGGCTAACAAAGCACTGTGAAACGCAGATTCTTCCCAGCCCTGATCTGGCTGAAGTAGAACTTCTGCTCTGCCGTGTCAAACATGGACCTAGAGATGCAAGGCACAAAGTCCTGCATTGTTTCCCCAAGGGGAGACTAGTACCTCAGCGTCCAGCTTCCAGCTCTTGGAGCAGCTAAGAAACAGCTTGCTTGCACAGGGCTCTTTCAACCGACCTGGAACATGTCTTACAAAGGCCTGTGAAACGCAGTTTCTTTGCAGGCCTGATATGGCTGAAGTAGAACTTCCGCTCTGGGTGTGCTACATTGCCCTAGAGCTGAAAGACACAACGTGCAGTCTCCTTTCCCAAGGGAGAGTTGGGGCCAGAGCATCTTGCTTCCAGCTCTTTGGGAAGCTAAGAAACAACTCGCTCTGCACAGTGCTCTTACAGCCTACCGGGAACATCTCTTACAAAGTCCTGTGAAAAGCAGTTTCTTTGCATGCCTGATCTGGCTGAAGTAGGACTTCTGCTCTGGGTGTGCCACATTGACCTAGAGCTCAAAGGCACAACGTGCAGGCTTCTTAACAAAGTGCGAGGTGGGACCCAGAGCATCTTGCTTCCAGCTCTTTGGGAAGCTAAGAAACAACTCGCTCTGCACAGCGCTCTTACAGCCTACCGGGAACATCTCTTACCAAGGCCTGTGAAATGCAGTTTCTTTGCAGGCCTCATCTCGCTGAGGTAGAACTGCTGCTATGCCGTGTCCTACATCGGCCTAGAGTTGCAAGGCTCAAAGTCCTGCCTTGACTCCTCAAGGGCAGAAAGGCCCCACAGCGTGTGGCTTCCACCTATTTGGGCAGCTAAGAAACAACTTGCTCTGCACTGGTGTTTTACAGCCTACAGGGAACGAGTCTTACAAAGGCCTGTGAAACGCAGTTTCTTCCCAGCCCTGATCTGACTGAAGTAGAACTGCTGCTCTGCCGGGTCCTACATGGCGCTAGAGCTGCAAGGCACAAAGTCCTGCCTTGCGTCCTCACGGGCAGACAGGCCCCACAGCGTGGGACTTCCAGCTCTTTGGGCATCTAAGAAACAACTTGCTTTACACTGGTGTTTTGCAGCCTGCAGGGACCGAGTCTTACAAAGGCCTGTGAAACGCAGTTTCTTCCCAGGCCTGATCTCGCTGAAGAAGAACTTCTGCTCCTCCGTGCCTACATGGGCCTAGAGCTGCAAGGAAAAAAGTTCTGCCTTTTTTCTACAAGGGGACACAAGTCACTCAGCGTCCAGCTTCCAGCTCCTTGGGCAGATAAGAAACAACTTGCTCTGCACGGGGCTCTTTCATTCTACCTGGAACATGACTTACAAAGGCCTGTGAAACGCAGATTCTTCTCAGGCCTGATCTGGCTGAAGTAGTACTTCTGCTCTGCCGTGTCCTACATGGGCCTAGAGCTGCTAGGCACAAAGTCCTGCCTTGTGTCCTCAAGGGCAGAAAGGCCCCACAGCGTGGGGCTTCCAGCTCTTTGGGTAGCTAAGAAACAACTTGCTCTGCACTGGTGTTTTACAGCCTACGGGGAACGAGTCTTACAAAGGCCTGTGAAACACAGTTTCTTCCCAGGCCATATCTCGCTGAAGTAGAACTTCGTCTCTGCCATGTCCTACATGGGCCTAGAGCTGCAAGGCCCAAAGTCCTGCCTTGTTTCCACAAGGGGCGACAAGTCCCTCAGCGTCCAGCTTCCAGCTTTTTCGGCAGCTAAGAAATAATTTGCTCTGGATAGGGCTCTTACAGTCTACCGGGAACACGTCTTACAAAGGCCTGTGAAACTCACTTTCTTCCCAGGGCTGATCTCGCTGAAGGAGAACTTCTGCGCTGCTGTGTCCTACATGGGACTAGAGCTTCAAGGCACAAAGTCCAGCCTTGTTTCCCCAAGGGGAGACAAGTCCCTCAGCGTCCAGCTTCCACCTCTTTGGGCAGCTAAGAAGCAACTCGCTCTGCATAGGGCTCTTACAGGCTACCAGCAACATGTCTTACAAAGGCCTGTGAAACGCAGTTTCTTCCCATCCCTGATCTGGATGAAGTAGTACTTCTGCTCTGCCGTGTCCTACATGGCCCTAGAGCTGCAAGGCACAAAGTCCTGCCTTGTTTTCCCAAGGGAAAAATGGTCCCTCAGTGTCAAGCTTCCAGCTTTTTGGGCAGCTGAGAAGCAACTTGCTCTGCACAGGTGTTTTACAGCCTACAGGGAACGAGTCTTACAAAGGCCTGTGAAACGCAGTTTCTTTGCAGGCCTGAACTGGCTGAAGTAGGACTTCTGCTCTGGGTGTGCTACATTGCCCTAGAGCTGCAAGGCACAACATGCTGTCTTCTTTCCAAAGGGCGAGTTGGGCCCCAAAGCATCTTGCTTCCAGCTCTTTGGGAAGCTAAGAAACAACTCGCTCTGCACACCTCTCTTACAGCCAACCGGGAACATCTCTTACAAAGGCCTGTGAAACGCAGTTTCTTTGCAGGCCTGATCTGGCTGAAGTAGAACTTCTGCTCTGGGTGTGCTACATTGCCCTAGAGCTGAAAGGCACAACGTCCTGTCTTGTGTCCAAAGGGCGAGTTGGGCCCCAAAGCATCTTGCTTCCAGCTCTTTGGGAACCTAAGAAACAACTCGCTCTGCACAGTGCTCTTACAGCCCACCGGGAACATCTCTTACAAAGTCCTGTGAAAAGCAGTTTCTTTGCATGCCTGATCTGGCTGAAGTAGAACTTCCGCTCTGGGTGTGCCACATTGACCTAGAGCTCAAAGGCACAACGTGCAGGCTTCTTAACAAAGTGCGAGATGGGACCCAGAGCATCTTGCTTCCAGCTCTTTGGGAAGCTAAGAAACAACTCGCTCTGCACAGCGCTCTTACAGCCTACCGGGAACATCTCTTACCAAGGCCTGTGAATCGCAGTTTCTTTGCAGGCCTCATCTCGCTGAGGTAGAACTGCTGCTATGCCGTGTCCTACATCGGCCTAGAGTTGCAAGGCTCAAAGTCCTGCCTTGACTCCTCAAGGGCAGACAGGCCCCACAGCGTGGGGTTTCCACCTCTTTGTGCAGCTAAGAAACAACTTGCTCTGCACTGGTGTTTTACAGCCTACAGGGAACGAGTCTTACAAAGGCCTGTGAAACGCACTTGCTTCCCAGCCCTGATCTGGGTGAAGTAGAACTGCTGCTCTGCCGGGTCCTACATGGCGCTAGAGCGGCAAGGCACAAAGTCCTGCCTTGATTCCACAAGGGTAGACAAGTCCCTCAGGTCCAGCATCCAGCTCTTTCGGCAGCTAAGAAACAACTCGCTCTGCACAGCGCTCTTACAGCCTACCGGGAGCATCTCTTCCAAAGGCCTGTGAAACGCAGTTTCTTTGCAGGCCTGATCTGGCTGAAGTAGGACTTCCGCTCTGGGTGTGCTACTTTGCCCTAGAGCTGAAAGGCACAACGTGCAGGCTTCTTTCCAAAGGGCGAGTTAGGCCCCACAGCATCTTGCTTCCAGCTCTTTGGGAAGCTAAGAAACAACTTGCTCTGCACAGTGCTCTTACAGCCTACGGGGAGCATCTCTTCCAAAGGCCTGTGAAACGCAGTTTCTTTGCAGGCCTGATCTGGCTGAAGTAGGACTTCTGCTCTGGGTGTGCTACATTGGCCTAGAGCTGAAAGGCAAAATGTGCAGGCTTCTTTCCAAAGAGCGAGTTGGGCCCCAAAGCATCTTCCTTCCAGCTCTTTGGGAAGCTAAGAAACAACTCTCTCTGCACAGTGCCCTTACAGCCGACCGGGAACGTCTCTTCCAAAGGCCTGTGAAACGCAGTTCCTTTGCAGGCCTGATCCGGCTGAAGTAGGACTTCTGCTCTGGGTGTGCTACATTGCCCTAGAGCTGAAAGGCACAACGTGCAGGCTTCTTTCGAAGGGGCGAGTTGGGCCCCTCAGCATCTTGCTTCCAGCTCTTTGGGAAGGTAAGAAACAACTCGCGCTGCAGACCTCTCTTACAGCCAACCGGGAACATGTCTTGCAAAGGACTGAGAAATGCAGTTTCTTTGCAGGCCTTATCTCGCTGAGGTAGAACTGCTGCTATGCCCTGTCCTGCATCGGCCTAGAGTTGCAAGGCTCAACGTCCTGCCTTGACTCCTCAAGGGCAGACAGGCCCCACAGCGTGGGGCTTCCACCTCTTTGGGCAGCTAAGATACAACTTGCTCTGCACTGGTGTTTTACAGCCTACAGGGAACGAGTCTTACAAAGGCCTGTGAAACGCAGTTTCTTCCCAGCCGTCATCTGCCTGAAGTAGAACTTCTGCTCTTGGTGTGCTGCATTGGCCTAGAGCTGAAAGGCACAATGTGCAGGCTTCTTTCCAAAGGGCGAGTTGGGCCCCAAAGCATCTTGCTTCCAGCTCTTTGGGAAGCTAAGAAACAACTCGCTCTGCACAGTGCTCTTACAGCCTACATGGAACGAGTCTTACAAAGGCCTGTGAAACGCAGTTTCTTCCCAGCCCTGATCTGGCTGAAGTAGAACTTCTGCTCTGCCGTGTGCAACATGGCCCTAGAGATGCAAGGCACAATGTCCTGCCTTGATTCCACAAGGGTAGACAAGTCCCTCAGGTCCAGCATCCAGCTCTTTCGGCAGCTAAGAAACAACTCGCTCTGCATAGGGCTCTTACAGCCTACCGGGAACATGGCTAACAAAGCACTGTGAAACGCAGTTTCTTCCCAGCCCTGATCTGGCTGAAGTAGAACTTCTGCTCTGCCGTGTGCAACATGGCCCTAGAGTTGCAAGGCACAAAGTCCTGCATTGTTTCCCCAAGGGGAGACTAGTACCTCAGCGTCCAGCTTCCAGCTCTTGGAGCAGCTAAGAAACAGCTTGCTTGCACAGGGCTCTTTCAGCCGACCTGGAACATGTCTTACAGAGGCCTGTGAAACGCAGATTCTTTGCAGGCCTGATCTGGCTGAAGTAGGACTTCTGCTCTGGGTGTGCTACATTGCCCTAGAGCTGAAAGGCACAACGTGCAGGCTTCTTTCCAAAGGGTGAGTTGGGCCCCACAGCATCTTGCTTCCAGCTCTTTGGGAAGCTAAGAAACAACTCGCTCTGCACAGTGCTCTTACAGCCTATCGGGAGCATCTCTTCCAAAGGCCTGTGAAACGCAGTTTCTTTGCAGGCCTGATCTGGCTGAAGTAGGACTTCTGCTCTGGGTGTGCTACATTGGCCTAGAGCTGAAAGGCACAATGTGCAGGCTTCTTTCCAAAGGGCCGGTTGGGCCCCAAAGCATCTTGCTTCCAGCTCTTTGGGAAGCTAAGAAACAACTCGCTCTGCACAGTGCTCTTACAGGCTACCGGGAGCATTTCTTCCAAAGGCCTGTGAAACGCAGTTTCTTTGCAGGCCTGATCTGGCTGAAGTAGGACTTCTGCTCTGGGTGTGCTACATTGCCCTAGAGCTGAAAGGCACAACGTGCAGGCTTCTTTCCAAAGGGTGAGTTGGGCCCCACAGCATCTTGCTTCCAGCTCTTTGGGAAGCTAAGAAACAACTCGCTCTGCACAGTGCTCTTACAGCCTATCGGGAGCATCTCTTCCAAAGGCCTGTGAAACGCAGTTTCTTTGCAGGCCTGATCTGGCTGAAGTAGGACTTCTGCTCTGGGTGTGCCACATTGACCTAGAGCTCAAAGGCACAACGTGCAGGCTTCTTAACAAAGTGCGAGGTGGGACCCAGAGCATCTTGCTTCCAGCTCTTTGGGAAGCTAAGAAACAACTCGCTCTGCACAGCGCTCTTACAGCCTACCGGGAACATATCTTACCAAGGCCTGTGAAATGCAGTTTCTTTGCAGGCCTCATCTCGCTGAGGTAGAACTGCTGCTATGCCGTGTCCTACATCGGCCTAGAGTTGCAAGGCTCAAAGTCCTGCCTTGACTCCTCAAGGGCAGAAAGGCCCCACAGCGTGGGGCTTCCACCTCTTTGGGCAGCTAAGAAACAACTTGCTCTGCACTGGTGTTTTACAGCCTACAGGGAACGAGTCTTACAAAGGCCTGTGAAACGCAGTTTCTTCCCAGCCCTGATCTGACTGAAGTAGAACTGCTGCTCTGCCGGGTCCTACATGGCGCTATAGCTGCAAGGCACAAAGTCCTGCCTTGATTCCACAAGGGTAGACAAGTCCCTCAGGTCCAGCATCCAGCTCTTTCGGCAGCTAAGAAACAACTCGCTCTGCACAGTGCTCTTACAGCCTACCGGGAACATCTCTTCCAAAGGCCTGTGAAACGCAGTTTCTTTGCAGGCCTGATCTGGCTGAAGTAGGACTTCTGCTCTGGGTGTGCTACATTGCCCTAGAGCTGAAAGGCACAACGTGCAGGCTTCTTTCCAAGGGGCGAGTTGGGCCCCACAGCATCTTGCTTCCAGCTCTTTGGGAAGCTAAGAAACAACTCGCTCTGCACAGTGCTCTTACAGCCTACCGGGAACATCTCTTCCAAAGGCCTGTGAAACGCAGATTCTTTGCAGGCCTGATCTGGCTGAAGTAGGACTTCTGCTCTGGGTGTGCTACATTGGCCTAGAGCTGAAAGGCACAATGTGCAGGCTTCTTTCCAAAGGGCCAGTTGGGCCCCAAAGCATCTTGCTTCCAGCTCTTTGGGAAGCTAAGAAGCAACTCGCTCTGCAGACCTCTCTTACAGCCAACCGGGAACATGTCTTGCAAAGGCCTGAGAAATGCAGTTTCTTTGCAGGCCTTATCTCGCTGAGGTAGAACTGCTGCTATGCACTGTCCTACATCGGCCAAGAGTTGCAAGGCTCAACGTCCTGCCTTGACTCCTCAAGGGCAGACAGGCCCCACAGCGTGGGGCTTCCACCTCTTTGGGCAGCTAAGAAACAACTTGCTCTGCACTGGTGTTTTACAGCCTACCGGGAACGAGTCTTACAAAGGCCTGTGAAACGCAGTTTCTTCCCAGCCCTGATCTGGCTGAAGTAGAACTACTGCTCTGCCGTGTGCAACATGGCCCTAGAGATGCAAGGCACAAAGTCCTGCCTTGTTTCCCCAAGGGGAGACTAGTACCTCAGCGTCCAGCTTCCAGCTCTTGGAGCAGCTAAGAAACAGCTTGCTTGCACAGGGCTCTTTCAGCCGACCTGGAACATGTCTTACAAAGGCCTGTGAAACGCAGTTTCTTTGCAGGCCTGATATGGCTGAAGTAGAACTTCCGCTCTGGGTGTGCTACATTGCCCTAGAGCTGAAAGACACAACGTGCAGTCTCCTTTCCCAAGGGAGATTTGGGGCCAGAGCATCTTGCTTCCAGCTCTTTGGGAAGCTAAGAAACAACTCGCTCTGCACAGTGCTCTTACAGCCTAGCGGGAACATCTCTTCCAAAGGCCTGTGAAACGCAGTTTCTTTGCAGGCCTGATCTGGCTGAAGTAGGACTTCTGCTCTGTGTGTGCTACTTTGCCCTAGATCTGAAAGGCACAACGTGCAGGCTTCTTTCCAAAGGGCGAGTTGGGCCCCACAGCATCTTGCTTCCAGCTCTTTGGGAAGCTAAGAAACAACTCGCTCTGCACAGTGCTCTTACAGCCTAGTGGGAACATCTCTTCCAAAGGCCTTTGAAACACAGTTTCTTTGCAGGCCTGATCTGGCTGAAGTGGGACTTCTGCTCTGGGTGTGCTACATTGCCCTAGAGCTGAAAGGCACGACGTGCAGGCTTCTTTCCAAAGGGCGAGTTGGGCCCCACAGCATCTTGCTTCCAGCTCTTTGAGAAGCTACGAAACAACTCGCTCTGCTAAGTGCTCTTACAGCCTACCGGGAACATCTCTTCCAAAGGCCTGTGAAACGCAGTTTCTTTGCAGGCCCGATCTGGCTGAAGTAGGACTTCTGCTCTGGGTGTGCTACTTTGCCCTAGAGCTGAAAGGCACAACGTGCAGGCTTCTTTCCAAAGGGCGAGTTGGGCCCCACAGCATCTTGCTTCCAGCTCTTTGGGAACGTAAGAAACCACTAACTCTGCACAGTGCTCTTACAGCCTACCGGGAAAATCTCTTCCAAAGGCCTGTGAAACGCAGTTTCTTTGCAGGCCTGATCTGGCTGAAGTAGGACTTCTGCTCTGGGCGTGCTACTTTGCCATAGAGCTGAAAGGCACAACGTGCAGGCTTCTTTCCAAAGGGCGAGTTGGGCCCCACAGCATCTTGCTTCCAGCTCTTTGGGAAGCTAAGAAACAACTCGCTCTGCACAGTGCTCTTACAGCCTACCGGGAACATCTCTTCCAAAGGCCTGTGAAACGCAGTTTCTTTGCAGGCCTGATCTGGCTGAAGTAGGACTTCTGCTCTGGGTGTGCTACATTGAACTAGAGCTGAAAGGCACAACGTGCAGGCTTCTTTCCAAAGGGCGAGTTGGGCCCCACAGCATCTTGCTTCCAGCTCTTTGGGAAGCTAAGAAACAACTCGCTCTGCACAGTGCTCTTACAGCCTAGTGGGAACATCTCTTCCAAAGGCCTGTGAACCGCAGTTTGTTTGCAGGCCTGATCTGGCTGAAGTAGGACTTCTACTCTGGGTGTGCTACATTGCCCTAGAGCTGAAAGGCACAACGTGCAGGCTTCTTTCCAAAGGGCGAGTTGGGCCCCACAACATCTTGCTTCCAGCTCTTTGGGAAGCTAAGAAACAACTCGCTCTGCACAGTGCTCTTACAGCCTACCGGGAGCATCTCTTCCAAAGGCCTGTGAAACGCAGTTTCTTTGCAGGCCTGATCTGGCTGAAGTAGGACTTCTGCTCTGGGTGTGCTACATTGGCCTAGAGCTGAAAGGCACAATGTGCAGGCTTCTTTCCAAAGGGCCAGTTGGGCCCCAAAGCATCTTGCTTCCAGCTCTTTGGGAAGCTAAGAAACAACTCGCTCTGCAGACCTCTCTTACAGCCAACCGGGAACATGTCTTACAAAGGCCTGTGAAACGCAGATTCTTCCCAGCCCTGATCTGGCTGAAGTAGAACTTCTGCTCTGCCGTGTCCAACATGGACCTAGAGATGCAAGGCACAAAGTCCTGCATTGTTTCCCCAAGGGGAGACTAGTACCTCAGCGTCCAGCTTCCAGCTCTTGGAGCAGCTAAGAAACAGCTTGCTTGCACAGGGCTCTTTCAGCCGACCTGGAACCTGTCTTACAAAGGCCTGTGAAACGCAGTTTCTTTGCAGGCCTGATATGGCTGAAGTAGAACTTCCGCTCTGGGTGTGCTACATTGCCCTAGAGCTGAAAGACACAACGTGCAGTCTCCTTTCCCAAGGGAGAGTTGGGGCCAGAGCATCTTGCTTCCAGCTCTTTGGGAAGCTAAGAAACAACTCGCTCTGCACAGTGCTCTTACAGCCTACCGGGAGCATCTCTTCCAAAGGCCTGTGAAACGCAGTTTCTTTGCAGGCCTGATCTGGCTGAAGTAGGACTTCTGCTCTGGGTGTGCTACATTGGCCTAGAGCTGAAAGGCACAATGTGCAGGCTTCTTTCCAAAGGGCCAGTTGGGCCCCAAAGCATCTTGCTTCCAGCTCTTTGGGAAGCTAAGAAACAACTCGCTCTGCAGACCTCTCTTACAGCCAACCGGGAACATGTCTTGCAAAGGCCTGAGAAATGCAGTTTCTTTGCAGGCCTTATCTCGCTGAGGTAGAACTGCTGCTATGCCCTGTCCTACATCGGCCTAGAGTTGCAAGGCTCAACGTCCTGCCTTGACTCCTCAAGGGCAGACAGGCCCCGCAGCCTGGGGCTTCCACCTCTTTGGGCAGCTAAGAAACAACTTGCTCTGCACTGGTGTTTTACAGCCTACAGGGAACGAGTCTTACAAAGGCCTGTGAAACGCAGTTTCTTCCCAGCCCTGATCTGGCTGAAGTAGAACTTCTGCTCTGCCGTGTGCAACATGGCCCTAGAGATGCAAGGCACAATGTCCTGCCTTGATTCCACAAGGGTAGACAAGTCCCTCAGGTCCAGCATCCAGCTCTTTCGGCAGCTAGAAACAACTCGCTCTGCATAGGGCTCTTACAGCCTACCGGGAACATGGCTAACAAAGCACTGTGAAACGCAGATTCTTCCCAGCCCTGATCTGGCTGAAGTAGAACTTCTGCTCTGCCGTGTCCAACATGGACCTAGAGATGCAAGGCACAAAGTCCTGCATTGTTTCCCCAAGGGGAGACTAGTACCTCAGCGTCCAGCTTCCAGCTCTTGGAGCAGCTAAGAAACAGCTTGCTTGCACAGGGCTCTTTCAGCCGACCTGGAACCTGTCTTACAAAGGCCTGTGAAACGCAGTTTCTTTGCAGGCCTGATATGGCTGAAGTAGAACTTCCGCTCTGGGTGTGCTACATTGCCCTAGAGCTGAAAGACACAACGTGCAGTCTCCTTTCCCAAGGGAGAGTTGGGGCCAGAGCATCTTGCTTCCAGCTCTTTGGGAAGCTAAGAAACAACTCGCTCTGCACAGTGCTCTTACAGCTTACCGGGAACATCTCTTACCAAGGCCTGTGAAATGCAGTTTCTTTGCAGGCCTCATCTCGCTGAGGTAGAACTGCTGCTATGCCGTGTCCTACATCGGCCTAGAGTTGCAAGGCTCAAAGTCCTGCCTTGACTCCTCAAGGGCAGAAAGGCCCCACAGCGTGGGACTTCCACCTCTTTGGGCAGCTTAGAAACAACTTGCTCTGCACTGGTGTTTTACAGCCTACAGGGAACGAGTCTTACAAAGGCCTGTGAAACGCAGTTTCTTCCCAGCCCTGATCTGGCTGAAGTAGAACTGCTGCTCTGCCGGGTCGTACATGGCGCTACAGCTGCAAGGCACAAAGTCCTGCCTTGATTCCACAAGGGTAGACAAGTCCCTCAGGTCCAGCATCCAGCTCTTTCGGCAGCTAAGAAACAACTCGCTCTGCACAGTGCTCTTACAGCCTACCGGGAACATCTCTTCCAAAGGCTTGTGAAACGCAGTTTCTTTGCAGGCCTGATCTGGCTGAAGTAGGACTTCTGCTCTGGGTGTGCTACATTGTCCTAGAGCTGAAAGGCACAACGTGCAGGCTTCTTTCCAAGGGGCGAGTTGGGCCCCACAGCATCTTGCTTCTAGCTCTTTGGGAAGCTAAGAAACAACTCGCTCTGCACAGTGCTCTTACAGCCTACCGGGAGCATCTCTTCCAAAGGCCTGTCAAACGCAGATTCTTTGCAGGCCTGATCTGGCTGAAGTATTACTTCTGCCCTGGGTGTCCTACATTGCCCTAGAGCTGAAAGACACAACGTGCAGGCTTCTTTCCAAAGGGCGATTTGGGCCCAACAGCATCTTGCTTCCAGCTCTTTGGGAAGCTAAGAAACAACTCGCTCTGCACAGTGCTCTTACAGCCTAGCGGGAACATCTCTTCCAAAGGCCTGTGAACCGCAGTTTGTTTGCAGGCCTGATCTGGCTGAAGTAGGACTTCTACTCTGGGTGTGCTACATTGCCCTAGAGCTGAAAGGGACAACGTGCAGGCTTCTTTCCAAAGGGCGAGTTGGGCCCCACAGCATCTTGCTTCCAGCTCTTTGGGAAGCTAAGAAACAACTCGCTCTGCACAGTGCTCTTACAGCCTACCGGGAGCATCTCTTCCAAAGGCCTGTGAAACGCAGTTTCTTTGCAGGCCTGATCTGGCTGAAGTAGGACTTCTGCTCTGGGTGTGCTACATTGGCCTAGAGCTGAAAGGCACAATGTGCAGGCTTCTTTCCAAAGGGCCAGTTGGGCCCCAAAGCATCTTGCTTCCAGCTCTTTGGGAAGCTAAGAAACAACTCGCTCTGCAGACCTCTCTTACAGCCAACCGGGAACATGTCTTGCAAAGGCCTGAGAAATGCAGTTTCTTTGCAGGCCTTATCTCGCTGAGGTAGAACTGCTGTTATGCCCTGTCCTACATCGGCCTAGAGTTGCAAGGCCAACGTCCTGCCTTGACTCCTCAAGGGCAGACAGGCCCCGCAGCCTGGGGCTTCCACCTCTTTGGGCAGCTAAGAAACAACTTGCTCTGCACTGGTGTTTTACAGCCTACAGGGAACTAGTCTTACAAAGGCCTGTGAAACGCAGTTTCTTCCCCGCCCTGATCTGGCTGTTGTAGAACTTCCGCTATGCCGTGTGCAACATGGCCCTAGAGATGCAAGGCACAATGTCCTACCTTGATTCCACAAGGGTAGACAAGTCCCTCAGGTCCAGCATCCAGCTCTTTCGGCAGCTAAGAAACAACTCGCTCTGCATAGGGCTCTTACAGCCTACCGGGAACATGGCTAACAAAGCACTCTGAAACGCAGTTTCTTCCCAGCCCTGATCTGGCTGAAGTAGAACTTCTGCTCTGCCGTGTGCAACATGGCCCTAGAGATGCAAGGCACAAAGTCCTGCCTTGTTTCCCCAAGGGGAGACTAGTACCTCAGCGTCCAGCTTCCAGCTCTTGGAGCAGCTAAGAAACAGCTTGCTTGCACAGGGCTCTTTCAGCCGACCTGGAACCTGTCTTACAAAGGCCTGTGAAACGCAGTTTCTTTGCAGGCCTGATATGGCTGAAGTAGAACTTCCGCTCTGGGTGTGCTACATTGCCCTAGAGCTGAAAGACACAACGTGCAGTCTCCTTTCCCAAGGGAGAGTTGGGGCCAGAGCATCTTGCTTCCAGCTCTTTGGGAAGCTAAGAAACAACTCGCTCTGCACAGTGCTCTTACAGCCTACCGGGAGCATCTCTTCCAAAGGCCTGTGAAACGCAGTTTCTTTGCAGGCCTGATCTGGCTGAAGTAGGACTTCTGCTCTGGGTGTGCTACATTGGCCTAGAGCTGAAAGGCACAATGTGCAGGCTTCTTTCCAAAGGGCCAGTTGGGCCCCAAAGCATC
Source organism: Equus przewalskii (assembly GCF_037783145.1). Classification (NCBI taxonomy): domain Eukaryota; kingdom Metazoa; phylum Chordata; class Mammalia; order Perissodactyla; family Equidae; genus Equus; species Equus przewalskii. Next base: position 37,519 of record NW_027228341.1, read on the forward strand.
TTGCTTCCAGCTCTTTGGGAAGCTAAGAAACAACTCGCTCTGCAGACCTCTCTTACAGCCAACCGGGAACATGTCTTGCAAAGGCCTGAGAAATGCAGTTTCTTTGCAGGCCTTATCTCGCTGAGGTAGAACTGCTGCTATGCCCTGTCCTACATCGGCCTAGAGTTGCAAGGCTCAACGTCCTGCCTTGACTCCTCAAGGGCAGACAGGCCCCGCAGCCTGGGGCTTCCACCTCTTTGGGCAGCTAAGAAACAACTTGCTCTGCACTGGTGTTTTACAGCCTACAGGGAACGAGTCTTACAAAGGCCTGTGAAACGCAGTTTCTTCCCAGCCCTGATCTGGCTGAAGTAGAACTTCTGCTCTGCCGTGTGCAACATGGCCCTAGAGATGCAAGGCACAATGTCCTGCCTTGATTCCACAAGGGTAGACAAGTCCCTCAGGTCCAGCATCCAGCTCTTTCGGCAGCTAGAAACAACTCGCTCTGCATAGGGCTCTTACAGCCTACCGGGAACATGGCTAACAAAGCACTGTGAAACGCAGATTCTTCCCAGCCCTGATCTGGCTGAAGTAGAACTTCTGCTCTGCCGTGTCCAACATGGACCTAGAGATGCAAGGCACAAAGTCCTGCATTGTTTCCCCAAGGGGAGACTAGTACCTCAGCGTCCAGCTTCCAGCTCTTGGAGCAGCTAAGAAACAGCTTGCTTGCACAGGGCTCTTTCAGCCGACCTGGAACCTGTCTTACAAAGGCCTGTGAAACGCAGTTTCTTTGCAGGCCTGATATGGCTGAAGTAGAACTTCCGCTCTGGGTGTGCTACATTGCCCTAGAGCTGAAAGACACAACGTGCAGTCTCCTTTCCCAAGGGAGAGTTGGGGCCAGAGCATCTTGCTTCCAGCTCTTTGGGAAGCTAAGAAACAACTCGCTCTGCACAGTGCTCTTACAGCTTACCGGGAACATCTCTTACCAAGGCCTGTGAAATGCAGTTTCTTTGCAGGCCTCATCTCGCTGAGGTAGAACTGCTGCTATGCCGTGTCCTACATCGGCCTAGAGTTGCAAGGCTCAAAGTCCTGCCTTGACTCCTCAAGGGCAGAAAGGCCCCACAGCGTGGGACTTCCACCTCTTTGGGCAGCTTAGAAACAACTTGCTCTGCACTGGTGTTTTACAGCCTACAGGGAACGAGTCTTACAAAGGCCTGTGAAACGCAGTTTCTTCCCAGCCCTGATCTGGCTGAAGTAGAACTGCTGCTCTGCCGGGTCCTACATGGCGCTACAGCTGCAAGGCACAAAGTCCTGCCTTGATTCCACAAGGGTAGACAAGTCCCTCAGGTCCAGCATCCAGCTCTTTCGGCAGCTAAGAAACAACTCGCTCTGCACAGTGCTCTTACAGCCTACCGGGAACATCTCTTCCAAAGGCTTGTGAAACGCAGTTTCTTTGCAGGCCTGATCTGGCTGAAGTAGGACTTCTGCTCTGGGTGTGCTACATTGTCCTAGAGCTGAAAGGCACAACGTGCAGGCTTCTTTCCAAGGGGCGAGTTGGGCCCCACAGCATCTTGCTTCTAGCTCTTTGGGAAGCTAAGAAACAACTCGCTCTGCACAGTGCTCTTACAGCCTACCGGGAGCATCTCTTCCAAAGGCCTGTCAAACGCAGATTCTTTGCAGGCCTGATCTGGCTGAAGTATTACTTCTGCCCTGGGTGTCCTACATTGCCCTAGAGCTGAAAGACACAACGTGCAGGCTTCTTTCCAAAGGGCGATTTGGGCCCAACAGCATCTTGCTTCCAGCTCTTTGGGAAGCTAAGAAACAACTCGCTCTGCACAGTGCTCTTACAGCCTAGCGGGAACATCTCTTCCAAAGGCCTGTGAACCGCAGTTTGTTTGCAGGCCTGATCTGGCTGAAGTAGGACTTCTACTCTGGGTGTGCTACATTGCCCTAGAGCTGAAAGGGACAACGTGCAGGCTTCTTTCCAAAGGGCGAGTTGGGCCCCACAGCATCTTGCTTCCAGCTCTTTGGGAAGCTAAGAAACAACTCGCTCTGCACAGTGCTCTTACAGCCTACCGGGAGCATCTCTTCCAAAGGCCTGTGAAACGCAGTTTCTTTGCAGGCCTGATCTGGCTGAAGTAGGACTTCTGCTCTGGGTGTGCTACATTGGCCTAGAGCTGAAAGGCACAATGTGCAGGCTTCTTTCCAAAGGGCCAGTTGGGCCCCAAAGCATCTTGCTTCCAGCTCTTTGGGAAGCTAAGAAACAACTCGCTCTGCAGACCTCTCTTACAGCCAACCGGGAACATGTCTTGCAAAGGCCTGAGAAATGCAGTTTCTTTGCAGGCCTTATCTCGCTGAGGTAGAACTGCTGCTATGCCCTGTCCTACATCGGCCTAGAGTTGCAAGGCCAACGTCCTGCCTTGACTCCTCAAGGGCAGACAGGCCCCGCAGCCTGGGGCTTCCACCTCTTTGGGCAGCTAAGAAACAACTTGCTCTGCACTGGTGTTTTACAGCCTACAGGGAACTAGTCTTACAAAGGCCTGTGAAACGCAGTTTCTTCCCCGCCCTGATCTGGCTGTTGTAGAACTTCCGCTATGCCGTGTGCAACATGGCCCTAGAGATGCAAGGCACAATGTCCTACCTTGATTCCACAAGGGTAGACAAGTCCCTCAGGTCCAGCATCCAGCTCTTTCGGCAGCTAAGAAACAACTCGCTCTGCATAGGGCTCTTACAGCCTACCGGGAACATGGCTAACAAAGCACTCTGAAACGCAGTTTCTTCCCAGCCCTGATCTGGCTGAAGTAGAACTTCTGCTCTGCCGTGTGCAACATGGCCCTAGAGATGCAAGGCACAAAGTCCTGCCTTGTTTCCCCAAGGGGAGACTAGTACCTCAGCGTCCAGCTTCCAGCTCTTGGAGCAGCTAAGAAACAGCTTGCTTGCACAGGGCTCTTTCAGCCGACCTGGAACCTGTCTTACAAAGGCCTGTGAAACGCAGTTTCTTTGCAGGCCTGATATGGCTGAAGTAGAACTTCCGCTCTGGGTGTGCTACATTGCCCTAGAGCTGAAAGACACAACGTGCAGTCTCCTTTCCCAAGGGAGAGTTGGGGCCAGAGCATCTTGCTTCCAGCTCTTTGGGAAGCTAAGAAACAACTCGCTCTGCACAGTGCTCTTACAGCCTACCGGGAGCATCTCTTCCAAAGGCCTGTGAAACGCAGTTTCTTTGCAGGCCTGATCTGGCTGAAGTAGGACTTCTGCTCTGGGTGTGCTACATTGGCCTAGAGCTGAAAGGCACAATGTGCAGGCTTCTTTCCAAAGGGCCAGTTGGGCCCCAAAGCATCTTGCTTCCAGCTCTTTGGGAAGCTAAGAAACAACTCGCTCTGCAGACCTCTCTTACAGCCAACCGGGAACATGTCTTGCAAAGGCCTGAGAAATGCAGTTTCTTTGCAGGCCTTATCTCGCTGAGGTAGAACTGCTGCTATGCCCTGTCCTACATCGGCCTAGAGTTGCAAGGCTCAACGTCCTGCCTTGACTCCTCAAGGGCAGACAGGCCCCGCAGCCTGGGGCTTCCACCTCTTTGGGCAGCTAAGAAACAACTTGCTCTGCACTGGTGTTTTACAGCCTACAGGGAACGAGTCTTACAAAGGCCTGTGAAACGCAGTTTCTTCCCAGCCCTGATCTGGCTGAAGTAGAACTTCTGCTCTGCCGTGTGCAACATGGCCCTAGAGATGCAAGGCACAATGTCCTGCCTTGATTCCACAAGGGTAGACAAGTCCCTCAGGTCCAGCATCCAGCTCTTTCGGCAGCTAGAAACAACTCGCTCTGCATAGGGCTCTTACAGCCTACCGGGAACATGGCTAACAAAGCACTGTGAAACGCAGATTCTTCCCAGCCCTGATCTGGCTGAAGTAGAACTTCTGCTCTGCCGTGTCCAACATGGACCTAGAGATGCAAGGCACAAAGTCCTGCATTGTTTCCCCAAGGGGAGACTAGTACCTCAGCGTCCAGCTTCCAGCTCTTGGAGCAGCTAAGAAACAGCTTGCTTGCACAGGGCTCTTTCAGCCGACCTGGAACATGTCTTACAAAGGCCTGTGAAACGCAGTTTCTTTGCAGGCCTGATATGGCTGAAGTAGAACTTCCGCTCTGGGTGTGCTACATTGCCCTAGAGCTGAAAGACACAACGTGCAGTCTCCTTTCCCAAGGGAGAGTTGGGGCCAGAGCATCTTGCTTCCAGCTCTTTGGGAAGCTAAGAAACAACTCGCTCTGCACAGTGCTCTTACAGCTTACCGGGAACATCTCTTACCAAGGCCTGTGAAATGCAGTTTCTTTGCAGGCCTCATCTCGCTGAGGTAGAACTGCTGCTATGCCGTGTCCTACATCGGCCTAGAGTTGCAAGGCTCAAAGTCCTGCCTTGACTCCTCAAGGGCAGAAAGGCCCCACAGCGTGGGACTTCCACCTCTTTGGGCAGCTTAGAAACAACTTGCTCTGCACTGGTGTTTTACAGCCTACAGGGAACGAGTCTTACAAAGGCCTGTGAAACGCAGTTTCTTCCCAGCCCTGATCTGGCTGAAGTAGAACTGCTGCTCTGCCGGGTCCTACATGGCGCTACAGCTGCAAGGCACAAAGTCCTGCCTTGATTCCACAAGGGTAGACAAGTCCCTCAGGTCCAGCATCCAGCTCTTTCGGCAGCTAAGAAACAACTCGCTCTGCACAGTGCTCTTACAGCCTACCGGGAACATCTCTTCCAAAGGCTTGTGAAACGCAGTTTCTTTGCAGGCCTGATCTGGCTGAAGTAGGACTTCTGCTCTGGGTGTGCTACATTGTCCTAGAGCTGAAAGGCACAACGTGCAGGCTTCTTTCCAAGGGGCGAGTTGGGCCCCACAGCATCTTGCTTCTAGCTCTTTGGGAAGCTAAGAAACAACTCGCTCTGCACAGTGCTCTTACAGCCTACCGGGAGCATCTCTTCCAAAGGCCTGTCAAACGCAGATTCTTTGCAGGCCTGATCTGGCTGAAGTATTACTTCTGCCCTGGGTGTCCTACATTGCCCTAGAGCTGAAAGACACAACGTGCAGGCTTCTTTCCAAAGGGCGATTTGGGCCCAACAGCATCTTGCTTCCAGCTCTTTGGGAAGCTAAGAAACAACTCGCTCTGCACAGTGCTCTTACAGCCTAGCGGGAACATCTCTTCCAAAGGCCTGTGAACCGCAGTTTGTTTGCAGGCCTGATCTGGCTGAAGTAGGACTTCTACTCTGGGTGTGCTACATTGCCCTAGAGCTGAAAGGGACAACGTGCAGGCTTCTTTCCAAAGGGCGAGTTGGGCCCCACAGCATCTTGCTTCCAGCTCTTTGGGAAGCTAAGAAACAACTCGCTCTGCACAGTGCTCTTACAGCCTACCGGGAGCATCTCTTCCAAAGGCCTGTGAAACGCAGTTTCTTTGCAGGCCTGATCTGGCTGAAGTAGGACTTCTGCTCTGGGTGTGCTACATTGGCCTAGAGCTGAAAGGCACAATGTGCAGGCTTCTTTCCAAAGGGCCAGTTGGGCCCCAAAGCATCTTGCTTCCAGCTCTTTGGGAAGCTAAGAAACAACTCGCTCTGCAGACCTCTCTTACAGCCAACCGGGAACATGTCTTGCAAAGGCCTGAGAAATGCAGTTTCTTTGCAGGCCTTATCTCGCTGAGGTAGAACTGCTGCTATGCCCTGTCCTACATCGGCCTAGAGTTGCAAGGCCAACGTCCTGCCTTGACTCCTCAAGGGCAGACAGGCCCCGCAGCCTGGGGCTTCCACCTCTTTGGGCAGCTAAGAAACAACTTGCTCTGCACTGGTGTTTTACAGCCTACAGGGAACTAGTCTTACAAAGGCCTGTGAAACGCAGTTTCTTCCCCGCCCTGATCTGGCTGTTGTAGAACTTCCGCTATGCCGTGTGCAACATGGCCCTAGAGATGCAAGGCACAATGTCCTACCTTGATTCCACAAGGGTAGACAAGTCCCTCAGGTCCAGCATCCAGCTCTTTCGGCAGCTAAGAAACAACTCGCTCTGCATAGGGCTCTTACAGCCTACCGGGAACATGGCTAACAAAGCACTCTGAAACGCAGTTTCTTCCCAGCCCTGATCTGGCTGAAGTAGAACTTCTGCTCTGCCGTGTGCAACATGGCCCTAGAGATGCAAGGCACAAAGTCCTGCCTTGTTTCCCCAAGGGGAGACTAGTACCTCAGCGTCCAGCTTCCAGCTCTTGGAGCAGCTAAGAAACAGCTTGCTTGCACAGGGCTCTTTCAGCCGACCTGGAACCTGTCTTACAAAGGCCTGTGAAACGCAGTTTCTTTGCAGGCCTGATATGGCTGAAGTAGAACTTCCGCTCTGGGTGTGCTACATTGCCCTAGAGCTGAAAGACACAACGTGCAGTCTCCTTTCCCAAGGGAGAGTTGGGGCCAGAGCATCTTGCTTCCAGCTCTTTGGGAAGCTAAGAAACAACTCGCTCTGCACAGTGCTCTTACAGCTTACCGGGAACATCTCTTACCAAGGCCTGTGAAATGCAGTTTCTTTGCAGGCCTCATCTCGCTGAGGTAGAACTGCTGCTATGCCGTGTCCTACATCGGCCTAGAGTTGCAAGGCTCAAAGTCCTGCCTTGACTCCTCAAGGGCAGAAAGGCCCCACAGCGTGGGACTTCCACCTCTTTGGGCAGCTTAGAAACAACTTGCTCTGCACTGGTGTTTTACAGCCTACAGGGAACGAGTCTTACAAAGGCCTGTGAAACGCAGTTTCTTCCCAGCCCTGATCTGGCTGAAGTAGAACTGCTGCTCTGCCGGGTCCTACATGGCGCTACAGCTGCAAGGCACAAAGTCCTGCCTTGATTCCACAAGGGTAGACAAGTCCCTCAGGTCCAGCATCCAGCTCTTTCGGCAGCTAAGAAACAACTCGCTCTGCACAGTGCTCTTACAGCCTACCGGGAACATCTCTTCCAAAGGCTTGTGAAACGCAGTTTCTTTGCAGGCCTGATCTGGCTGAAGTAGGACTTCTGCTCTGGGTGTGCTACATTGTCCTAGAGCTGAAAGGCACAACGTGCAGGCTTCTTTCCAAGGGGCGAGTTGGGCCCCACAGCATCTTGCTTCTAGCTCTTTGGGAAGCTAAGAAACAACTCGCTCTGCACAGTGCTCTTACAGCCTACCGGGAGCATCTCTTCCAAAGGCCTGTCAAACGCAGATTCTTTGCAGGCCTGATCTGGCTGAAGTATTACTTCTGCCCTGGGTGTCCTACATTGCCCTAGAGCTGAAAGACACAACGTGCAGGCTTCTTTCCAAAGGGCGATTTGGGCCCAACAGCATCTTGCTTCCAGCTCTTTGGGAAGCTAAGAAACAACTCGCTCTGCACAGTGCTCTTACAGCCTAGCGGGAACATCTCTTCCAAAGGCCTGTGAAACGCAGTTTCTTTGCAGGCCTGATCTGGCTGAAGTAGGACTTCTGCTCTGTGTGTGCTACTTTGCCCTAGATCTGAAAGGCACAACGTGCAGGCTTCTTTCCAAAGGGCGAGTTGGGCCCCACAGCATCTTGCTTCCAGCTCTTTGGGAAGCTAAGAAACAACTCGCTCTGCACAGTGCTCTTACAGCCTAGTGGGAACATCTCTTCCAAAGGCCTTTGAAACACAGTTTCTTTGCAGGCCTGATCTGGCTGAAGTGGGACTTCTGCTCTGGGTGTGCTACATTGCCCTAGAGCTGAAAGGCACGACGTGCATGCTTCTTTCCAAAGGGCGAGTTGGGCCCCACAGCATCTTGCTTCCAGCTCTTTGAGAAGCTACGAAACAACTCGCTCTGCCAAGTGCTCTTACAGCCTACCGGGAACATCTCTTCCAAAGGCCTGTGAAACGCAGTTTCTTTGCAGGCCCGATCTGGCTGAAGTAGGACTTCTGCTCTGGGTGTGCTACTTTGCCCTAGAGCTGAAAGGCACAACGTGCAGGCTTCTTTCCAAAGGGCGAGTTGGGCCCCACAGCATCTTGCTTCCAGCTCTTTGGGAACGTAAGAAACCACTAACTCTGCACAGTGCTCTTACAGCCTACCGGGAAAATCTCTTCCAAAGGCCTGTGAAACGCAGTTTCTTTGCAGGCCTGATCTGGCTGAAGTAGGACTTCTGCTCTGGGCGTGCTACTTTGCCATAGAGCTGAAAGGCACAACGTGCAGGCTTCTTTCCAAAGGGCGAGTTGGGCCCCACAGCATCTTGCTTCCAGCTCTTTGGGAAGCTAAGAAACAACTCGCTCTGCACAGTGCTCTTACAGCCTACCGGGAACATGTCTTCCAAAGGCCTGTGAAACGCAGTTTCTTTGCAGGCCTGATCTGGCTGAAGTAGGACTTCTGCTCTGGGTGTGCTACTTTGAACTAGAGCTGAAAGGCACAACGTGCAGGCTTCTTTCCAAAGGGCGAGTTGGGCCCCACAGCATCTTGCTTCCAGCTCTTTGGGAAGCTAAGAAACAACTCGCTCTGCACAGTGCTCTTACAGCCTAGGGGGAACATCTCTTCCAAAGGCCTGTGAACCGCAGTTTGTTTGCAGGCCTGATCTGGCTGAAGTAGGACTTCTACTCTGGGTGTGCTACATTGCCCTAGAGCTGAAAGGGACAACGTGCAGGCTTCTTTCCAAAGGGCGAGTTGGGCCCCACAGCATCTTGCTTCCAGCTCTTTGGGAAGCTAAGAAACAACTCGCTCTGCACAGTGCTCTTACAGCCTACCGGGAGCATCTCTTCCAAAGGCCTGTGAAACGCAGTTTCTTTGCAGGCCTGATCTGGCTGAAGTAGGACTTCTGCTCTGGGTGTGCTACATTGGCCTAGAGCTGAAAGGCACAATGTGTAGGCTTCTTTCCAAAGGGCCAGTTGGGCCCCAAAGCATCTTGCTTCCAGCTCTTTGGGAAGCTAAGAAACAACTCGCTCTGCAGACCTCTCTTACAGCCAACCGGGAACATGTCTTGCAAAGGCCTGAGAAATGCAGTTTCTTTGCAGGCCTTATCTCGCTGAGGTAGAACTGCTGCTATGCCCTGTCCTACATCGGCCTAGAGTTGCAAGGCCAACGTCCTGCCTTGACTCCTCAAGGGCAGACAGGCCCCGCAGCCTGGGGCTTCCACCTCTTTGGGCAGCTAAGAAACAACTTGCTCTGCACTGGTGTTTTACAGCCTACAGGGAACTAGTCTTACAAAGGCCTGTGAAACGCAGTTTCTTCCCCGCCCTGATCTGGCTGTTGTAGAACTTCCGCTATGCCGTGTGCAACATGGCCCTAGAGATGCAAGGCACAATGTCCTACCTTGATTCCACAAGGGTAGACAAGTCCCTCAGGTCCAGCATCCAGCTCTTTCGGCAGCTAAGAAACAACTCGCTCTGCATAGGGCTCTTACAGCCTACCGGGAACATGGCTAACAAAGCACTCTGAAACGCAGTTTCTTCCCAGCCCTGATCTGGCTGAAGTAGAACTTCTGCTCTGCCGTGTGCAACATGGCCCTAGAGATGCAAGGCACAAAGTCCTGCCTTGTTTCCCCAAGGGGAGACTAGTACCTCAGCGTCCAGCTTCCAGCTCTTGGAGCAGCTAAGAAACAGCTTGCTTGCACAGGGCTCTTTCAGCCGACCTGGAACATGTCTTACAAAGGCCTGTGAAACGCAGTTTCTTTGCAGGCCTGATCTGGCTGAAGTAGGACTTCTGCTCTGGGTGTGCTACATTGCCCTAGAGCTGAAAGACACAACGTGCAGTCTCCTTTCCCAAGGGAGAGTTGGGGCCAGAGCATCTTGCTTCCAGCTCTTTGGGAAGCTAAGAAACAACTCGCTCTGCACAGTGCTCTTACAGCCTACCGGGAGCATCTCTTCCAAAGGCCTGTGAAACGCAGTTTCTTTGCAGGCCTGATCTGGCTGAAGTAGGACTTCTGCTCTGGGTGTGCTACATTGCCCTAGAGCTGAAAGGCACAACGTGCAGGCTTCTTTCCAAGGGGCGAGTTGGGCCCCACAGCATCTTGCTTCCAGCTCTTTGGGAAGCTAAGAAACAACTCGCTCTGCACAGTCCTCTTACAGCCTACCGGGAACATCTCTTCCAAAGGCCTGTGAAACGCAGATTCTTTGCAGGCCTGATCTGGCTGAAGTAGGACTTCTGCTCTGGGTGTGCTACATTGGCCTAGAGCTGAAAGGCACAATGTGCAGGCTTCTTTCCAAAGGGCCAGTTGGGCCCCAAAGCATCTTGCTTCCAGCTCTTTGGGAAGCTAAGAAGCAACTCGCTCTGCAGACCTCTCTTACAGCCAACAGGGAACATGTCTTGCAAAGGCCTGAGAAATGCAGTTTCTTTGCAGGCCTTATCTCGCTGAGGTAGAACTGCTGCTATGCACTGTCCTACATCGGCCAAGAGTTGCAAGGCTCAACGTCCTGCCTTGACTCCTCAAGGGCAGACAGGCCCCACAGCGTGGGGCTTCCACCTCTTTGGGCAGCTAAGAAACAACTTGCTCTGCACTGGTGTTTTACAGCCTACCGGGAACGAGTCTTACAAAGGCCTGTGAAACGCAGTTTCTTCCCAGCCCTGATCTGGCTGAAGTAGAACTACTGCTCTGCCGTGTGCAACATGGCCCTAGAGATGCAAGGCACAAAGTCCTGCCTTGTTTCCCCAAGGGGAGACTAGTACCTCAGCGTCCAGCTTCCAGCTCTTGGAGCAGCTAAGAAACAGCTTGCTTGCACAGGGCTCTTTCAGCCGACCTGGAACCTGTCTTACAAAGGCCTGTGAAACGCAGTTTCTTTGCAGGCCTGATATGGCTGAAGTAGAACTTCCGCTCTGGGTGTGCTACATTGCCCTAGAGCTGAAAGACACAACGTGCAGTCTCCTTTCCCAAGGGAGATTTGGGGCCAGAGCATCTTGCTTCCAGCTCTTTGGGAAGCTAAGAAACAACTCGCTCTGCACAGTGCTCTTACAGCCTAGCGGGAACATCTCTTCCAAAGGCCTGTGAAACGCAGTTTCTTTGCAGGCCTGATCTGGCTGAAGTAGGACTTCTGCTCTGTGTGTGCTACTTTGCCCTAGATCTGAAAGGCACAACGTGCAGGCTTCTTTCCAAAGGGCGAGTTGGGCCCCACAGCATCTTGCTTCCAGCTCTTTGGGAAGCTAAGAAACAACTCGCTCTGCACAGTGCTCTTACAGCCTAGTGGGAACATCTCTTCCAAAGGCCTTTGAAACACAGTTTCTTTGCAGGCCTGATCTGGCTGAAGTGGGACTTCTGCTCTGGGTGTGCTACATTGCCCTAGAGCTGAAAGGCACGACGTGCATGCTTCTTTCCAAAGGGCGAGTTGGGCCCCACAGCATCTTGCTTCCAGCTCTTTGAGAAGCTACGAAACAACTCGCTCTGCTAAGTGCTCTTACAGCCTACCGGGAACATCTCTTCCAAAGGCCTGTGAAACGCAGTTTCTTTGCAGGCCCGATCTGGCTGAAGTAGGACTTCTGCTCTGGGTGTGCTACTTTGCCCTAGAGCTGAAAGGCACAACGTGCAGGCTTCTTTCCAAAGGGCGAGTTGGGCCCCACAGCATCTTGCTTCCAGCTCTTTGGGAACGTAAGAAACCACTAACTCTGCACAGTGCTCTTACAGCCTACCGGGAAAATCTCTTCCAAAGGCCTGTGAAACGCAGTTTCTTTGCAGGCCTGATCTGGCTGAAGTAGGACTTCTGCTCTGGGCGTGCTACTTTGCCATAGAGCTGAAAGGCACAACGTGCAGGCTTCTTTCCAAAGGGCGAGTTGGGCCCCACAGCATCTTGCTTCCAGCTCTTTGGGAAGCTAAGAAACAACTCGCTCTGCAGACCTCTCTTACAGCCAACCGGGAACATGTCTTGCAAAGGCCTGAGAAATGCAGTTTCTTTGCAGGCCTTATCTCGCTGAGGTAGAACTGCTGCTATGCCCTGTCCTACATCGGCCTAGAGTTGCAAGGCCAACGTCCTGCCTTGACTCCTCAAGGGCAGACAGGCCCCGCAGCCTGGGGCTTCCACCTCTTTGGGCAGCTAAGAAACAACTTGCTCTGCACTGGTGTTTTACAGCCTACAGGGAACTAGTCTTACAAAGGCCTGTGAAACGCAGTTTCTTCCCCGCCCTGATCTGGCTGTTGTAGAACTTCCGCTATGCCGTGTGCAACATGGCCCTAGAGATGCAAGGCACAATGTCCTACCTTGATTCCACAAGGGTAGACAAGTCCCTCAGGTCCAGCATCCAGCTCTTTCGGCAGCTAAGAAACAACTCGCTCTGCATAGGGCTCTTACAGCCTACCGGGAACATGGCTAACAAAGCACTCTGAAACGCAGTTTCTTCCCAGCCCTGATCTGGCTGAAGTAGAACTTCTGCTCTGCCGTGTGCAACATGGCCCTAGAGATGCAAGGCACAAAGTCCTGCCTTGTTTCCCCAAGGGGAGACTAGTACCTCAGCGTCCAGCTTCCAGCTCTTGGAGCAGCTAAGAAACAGCTTGCTTGCACAGGGCTCTTTCAGCCGACCTGGAACCTGTCTTACAAAGGCCTGTGAAACGCAGTTTCTTTGCAGGCCTGATCTGGCTGAAGTAGAACTTCCGCTCTGGGTGTGCTACATTGCCCTAGAGCTGAAAGGCACAACGTGCAGGCTTCTTTCCAAGGGGCGAGTTGGGCCCCACAGCATCTTGCTTCCAGCTCTTTGGGAAGCTAAGAAACAACTCGCTCTGCACAGTGCTCTTACAGCTTACCGGGAACATCTCTTACCAAGGCCTGTGAAATGCAGTTTCTTTGCAGGCCTCATCTCGCTGAGGTAGAACTGCTGCTATGCCGTGTCCTACATCGGCCTAGAGTTGCAAGGCTCAAAGTCCTGCCTTGACTCCTCAAGGGCAGAAAGGCCCCACAGCGTGGGACTTCCACCCCTTTGGGCAGCTTAGAAACAACTTGCTCTGCACTGGTGTTTTACAGCCTACAGGGAACGAGTCTTACAAAGGCCTGTGAAACGCAGTTTCTTCCCAGCCCTGATCTGGCTGAAGTAGAACTGCTGCTCTGCCGGGTCCTACATGGCGCTACAGCTGCAAGGCACAAAGTCCTGCCTTGATTCCACAAGGGTAGACAAGTCCCTCAGGTCCAGCATCCAGCTCTTTCGGCAGCTAAGAAACAACTCGCTCTGCACAGTGCTCTTACAGCCTACCGGGAACATCTCTTCCAAAGGCTTGTGAAACGCAGTTTCTTTGCAGGCCTGATCTGGCTGAAGTAGGACTTCTGCTCTGGGTGTGCTACATTGTCCTAGAGCTGAAAGGCACAACGTGCAGGCTTCTTTCCAAGGGGCGAGTTGGGCCCCACAGCATCTTGCTTCTAGCTCTTTGGGAAGCTAAGAAACAACTCGCTCTGCACAGTGCTCTTACAGCCTACCGGGAGCATCTCTTCCAAAGGCCTGTCAAACGCAGATTCTTTGCAGGCCTGATCTGGCTGAAGTATTACTTCTGCCCTGGGTGTCCTACATTGCCCTAGAGCTGAAAGACACAACGTGCAGGCTTCTTTCCAAAGGGCGATTTGGGCCCAACAGCATCTTGCTTCCAGCTCTTTGGGAAGCTAAGAAACAACTCGCTCTGCACAGTGCTCTTACAGCCTAGCGGGAACATCTCTTCCAAAGGCCTGTGAACCGCAGTTTGTTTGCAGGCCTGATCTGGCTGAAGTAGGACTTCTACTCTGGGTGTGCTACATTGCCCTAGAGCTGAAAGGGACAACGTGCAGGCTTCTTTCCAAAGGGCGAGTTGGGCCCCACAGCATCTTGCTTCCAGCTCTTTGGGAAGCTAAGAAACAACTCGCTCTGCACAGTGCTCTTACAGCCTACCGGGAGCATCTCTTCCAAAGGCCTGTGAAACGCAGTTTCTTTGCAGGCCTGATCTGGCTGAAGTAGGACTTCTGCTCTGGGTGTGCTACATTGGCCTAGAGCTGAAAGGCACAATGTGCAGGCTTCTTTCCAAAGGGCCAGTTGGGCCCCAAAGCATCTTGCTTCCAGCTCTTTGGGAAGCTAAGAAACAACTCGCTCTGCAGACCTCTCTTACAGCCAACCGGGAACATGTCTTGCAAAGGCCTGAGAAATGCAGTTTCTTTGCAGGCCTTATCTCGCTGAGGTAGAACTGCTGTTATGCCCTGTCCTACATCGGCCTAGAGTTGCAAGGCCAACGTCCTGCCTTGACTCCTCAAGGGCAGACAGGCCCCGCAGCCTGGGGCTTCCACCTCTTTGGGCAGCTAAGAAACAACTTGCTCTGCACTGGTGTTTTACAGCCTACAGGGAACTAGTCTTACAAAGGCCTGTGAAACGCAGTTTCTTCCCCGCCCTGATCTGGCTGTTGTAGAACTTCCGCTATGCCGTGTGCAACATGGCCCTAGAGATGCAAGGCACAATGTCCTACCTTGATTCCACAAGGGTAGACAAGTCCCTCAGGTCCAGCATCCAGCTCTTTCGGCAGCTAAGAAACAACTCGCTCTGCATAGGGCTCTTACAGCCTACCGGGAACATGGCTAACAAAGCACTCTGAAACGCAGTTTCTTCCCAGCCCTGATCTGGCTGAAGTAGAACTTCTGCTCTGCCGTGTGCAACATGGCCCTAGAGATGCAAGGCACAAAGTCCTGCCTTGTTTCCCCAAGGGGAGACTAGTACCTCAGCGTCCAGCTTCCAGCTCTTGGAGCAGCTAAGAAACAGCTTGCTTGCACAGGGCTCTTTCAGCCGACCTGGAACCTGTCTTACAAAGGCCTGTGAAACGCAGTTTCTTTGCAGGCCTGATATGGCTGAAGTAGAACTTCCGCTCTGGGTGTGCTACATTGCCCTAGAGCTGAAAGACACAACGTGCAGTCTCCTTTCCCAAGGGAGAGTTGGGGCCAGAGCATCTTGCTTCCAGCTCTTTGGGAAGCTAAGAAACAACTCGCTCTGCACAGTGCTCTTACAGCCTACCGGGAGCATCTCTTCCAAAGGCCTGTGAAACGCAGTTTCTTTGCAGGCCTGATCTGGCTGAAGTAGGACTTCTGCTCTGGGTGTACTACATTGGCCTAGAGCTGAAAGGCACAATGTGCAGGCTTCTTTCCAAAGGGCCAGTTGGGCCCCAAAGCATCTTGCTTCCAGCTCTTTGGGAAGCTAAGAAACAACTCGCTCTGCAGACCTCTCTTACAGCCAACCGGGAACATGTCTTGCAAAGGCCTGAGAAATGCAGTTTCTTTGCAGGCCTTATCTCGCTGAGGTAGAACTGCTGCTATGCCCTGTCCTACATCGGCCTAGAGTTGCAAGGCTCAACGTCCTGCCTTGACTCCTCAAGGGCAGACAGGCCCCGCAGCCTGGGGCTTCCACCTCTTTGGGCAGCTAAGAAACAACTTGCTCTGCACTGGTGTTTTACAGCCTACAGGGAACGAGTCTTACAAAGGCCTGTGAAACGCAGTTTCTTCCCAGCCCTGATCTGGCTGAAGTAGAACTTCTGCTCTGCCGTGTGCAACATGGCCCTAGAGATGCAAGGCACAATGTCCTGCCTTGATTCCACAAGGGTAGACAAGTCCCTCAGGTCCAGCATCCAGCTCTTTCGGCAGCTAGAAACAACTCGCTCTGCATAGGGCTCTTACAGCCTACCGGGAACATGGCTAACAAAGCACTGTGAAACGCAGATTCTTCCCAGCCCTGATCTGGCTGAAGTAGAACTTCTGCTCTGCCGTGTCCAACATGGACCTAGAGATGCAAGGCACAAAGTCCTGCATTGTTTCCCCAAGGGGAGACTAGTACCTCAGCGTCCAGCTTCCAGCTCTTGGAGCAGCTAAGAAACAGCTTGCTTGCACAGGGCTCTTTCAGCCGACCTGGAACATGTCTTACAAAGGCCTGTGAAACGCAGTTTCTTTGCAGGCCTGATATGGCTGAAGTAGAACTTCCGCTCTGGGTGTGCTACATTGCCCTAGAGCTGAAAGACACAACGTGCAGTCTCCTTTCCCAAGGGAGAGTTGGGGCCAGAGCATCTTGCTTCCAGCTCTTTGGGAAGCTAAGAAACAACTCGCTCTGCACAGTGCTCTTACAGCTTACCGGGAACATCTCTTACCAAGGCCTGTGAAATGCAGTTTCTTTGCAGGCCTCATCTCGCTGAGGTAGAACTGCTGCTATGCCGTGTCCTACATCGGCCTAGAGTTGCAAGGCTCAAAGTCCTGCCTTGACTCCTCAAGGGCAGAAAGGCCCCACAGCGTGGGACTTCCACCTCTTTGGGCAGCTTAGAAACAACTTGCTCTGCACTGGTGTTTTACAGCCTACAGGGAACGAGTCTTACAAAGGCCTGTGAAACGCAGTTTCTTCCCAGCCCTGATCTGGCTGAAGTAGAACTGCTGCTCTGCCGGGTCCTACATGGCGCTACAGCTGCAAGGCACAAAGTCCTGCCTTGATTCCACAAGGGTAGACAAGTCCCTCAGGTCCAGCATCCAGCTCTTTCGGCAGCTAAGAAACAACTCGCTCTGCACAGTGCTCTTACAGCCTACCGGGAACATCTCTTCCAAAGGCTTGTGAAACGCAGTTTCTTTGCAGGCCTGATCTGGCTGAAGTAGGACTTCTGCTCTGGGTGTGCTACATTGTCCTAGAGCTGAAAGGCACAACGTGCAGGCTTCTTTCCAAGGGGCGAGTTGGGCCCCACAGCATCTTGCTTCTAGCTCTTTGGGAAGCTAAGAAACAACTCGCTCTGCACAGTGCTCTTACAGCCTACCGGGAGCATCTCTTCCAAAGGCCTGTCAAACGCAGATTCTTTGCAGGCCTGATCTGGCTGAAGTATTACTTCTGCCCTGGGTGTCCTACATTGCCCTAGAGCTGAAAGACACAACGTGCAGGCTTCTTTCCAAAGGGCGATTTGGGCCCAACAGCATCTTGCTTCCAGCTCTTTGGGAAGCTAAGAAACAACTCGCTCTGCACAGTGCTCTTACAGCCTAGCGGGAACATCTCTTCCAAAGGCCTGTGAACCGCAGTTTGTTTGCAGGCCTGATCTGGCTGAAGTAGGACTTCTACTCTGGGTGTGCTACATTGCCCTAGAGCTGAAAGGGACAACGTGCAGGCTTCTTTCCAAAGGGCGAGTTGGGCCCCACAGCATCTTGCTTCCAGCTCTTTGGGAAGCTAAGAAACAACTCGCTCTGCACAGTGCTCTTACAGCCTACCGGGAGCATCTCTTCCAAAGGCCTGTGAAACGCAGTTTCTTTGCAGGCCTGATCTGGCTGAAGTAGGACTTCTGCTCTGGGTGTGCTACATTGGCCTAGAGCTGAAAGGCACAATGTGCAGGCTTCTTTCCAAAGGGCCAGTTGGGCCCCAAAGCATCTTGCTTCCAGCTCTTTGGGAAGCTAAGAAACAACTCGCTCTGCAGACCTCTCTTACAGCCAACCGGGAACATGTCTTGCAAAGGCCTGAGAAATGCAGTTTCTTTGCAGGCCTTATCTCGCTGAGGTAGAACTGCTGCTATGCCCTGTCCTACATCGGCCTAGAGTTGCAAGGCCAACGTCCTGCCTTGACTCCTCAAGGGCAGACAGGCCCCGCAGCCTGGGGCTTCCACCTCTTTGGGCAGCTAAGAAACAACTTGCTCTGCACTGGTGTTTTACAGCCTACAGGGAACTAGTCTTACAAAGGCCTGTGAAACGCAGTTTCTTCCCCGCCCTGATCTGGCTGTTGTAGAACTTCCGCTATGCCGTGTGCAACATGGCCCTAGAGATGCAAGGCACAATGTCCTACCTTGATTCCACAAGGGTAGACAAGTCCCTCAGGTCCAGCATCCAGCTCTTTCGGCAGCTAAGAAACAACTCGCTCTGCATAGGGCTCTTACAGCCTACCGGGAACATGGCTAACAAAGCACTCTGAAACGCAGTTTCTTCCCAGCCCTGATCTGGCTGAAGTAGAACTTCTGCTCTGCCGTGTGCAACATGGCCCTAGAGATGCAAGGCACAAAGTCCTGCCTTGTTTCCCCAAGGGGAGACTAGTACCTCAGCGTCCAGCTTCCAGCTCTTGGAGCAGCTAAGAAACAGCTTGCTTGCACAGGGCTCTTTCAGCCGACCTGGAACCTGTCTTACAAAGGCCTGTGAAACGCAGTTTCTTTGCAGGCCTGATATGGCTGAAGTAGAACTTCCGCTCTGGGTGTGCTACATTGCCCTAGAGCTGAAAGACACAACGTGCAGTCTCCTTTCCCAAGGGAGAGTTGGGGCCAGAGCATCTTGCTTCCAGCTCTTTGGGAAGCTAAGAAACAACTCGCTCTGCACAGTGCTCTTACAGCCTACCGGGAGCATCTCTTCCAAAGGCCTGTGAAACGCAGTTTCTTTGCAGGCCTGATCTGGCTGAAGTAGGACTTCTGCTCTGGGTGTGCTACATTGGCCTAGAGCTGAAAGGCACAATGTGCAGGCTTCTTTCCAAAGGGCCAGTTGGGCCCCAAAGCATCTTGCTTCCAGCTCTTTGGGAAGCTAAGAAACAACTCGCTCTGCAGACCTCTCTTACAGCCAACCGGGAACATGTCTTGCAAAGGCCTGAGAAATGCAGTTTCTTTGCAGGCCTTATCTCGCTGAGGTAGAACTGCTGCTATGCCCTGTCCTACATCGGCCTAGAGTTGCAAGGCTCAACGTCCTGCCTTGACTCCTCAAGGGCAGACAGGCCCCGCAGCCTGGGGCTTCCACCTCTTTGGGCAGCTAAGAAACAACTTGCTCTGCACTGGTGTTTTACAGCCTACAGGGAACGAGTCTTACAAAGGCCTGTGAAACGCAGTTTCTTCCCAGCCCTGATCTGGCTGAAGTAGAACTTCTGCTCTGCCGTGTGCAACATGGCCCTAGAGATGCAAGGCACAATGTCCTGCCTTGATTCCACAAGGGTAGACAAGTCCCTCAGGTCCAGCATCCAGCTCTTTCGGCAGCTAGAAACAACTCGCTCTGCATAGGGCTCTTACAGCCTACCGGGAACATGGCTAACAAAGCACTGTGAAACGCAGATTCTTCCCAGCCCTGATCTGGCTGAAGTAGAACTTCTGCTCTGCCGTGTCCAACATGGACCTAGAGATGCAAGGCACAAAGTCCTGCATTGTTTCCCCAAGGGGAGACTAGTACCTCAGCGTCCAGCTTCCAGCTCTTGGAGCAGCTAAGAAACAGCTTGCTTGCACAGGGCTCTTTCAGCCGACCTGGAACCTGTCTTACAAAGGCCTGTGAAACGCAGTTTCTTTGCAGGCCTGATATGGCTGAAGTAGAACTTCCGCTCTGGGTGTGCTACATTGCCCTAGAGCTGAAAGACACAACGTGCAGTCTCCTTTCCCAAGGGAGAGTTGGGGCCAGAGCATCTTGCTTCCAGCTCTTTGGGAAGCTAAGAAACAACTCGCTCTGCACAGTGCTCTTACAGCCTACCGGGAGCATCTCTTCCAAAGGCCTGTGAAACGCAGTTTCTTTGCAGGCCTGATCTGGCTGAAGTAGGACTTCTGCTCTGGGTGTGCTACATTGGCCTAGAGCTGAAAGGCACAATGTGCAGGCTTCTTTCCAAAGGGCCAGTTGGGCCCCAAAGCATCTTGCTTCCAGCTCTTTGGGAAGCTAAGAAACAACTCGCTCTGCAGACCTCTCTTACAGCCAACCGGGAACATGTCTTGCAAAGGCCTGAGAAATGCAGTTTCTTTGCAGGCCTTATCTCGCTGAGGTAGAACTGCTGCTATGCCCTGTCCTACATCGGCCTAGAGTTGCAAGGCTCAACGTCCTGCCTTGACTCCTCAAGGGCAGACAGGCCCCGCAGCCTGGGGCTTCCACCTCTTTGGGCAGCTAAGAAACAACTTGCTCTGCACTGGTGTTTTACAGCCTACAGGGAACGAGTCTTACAAAGGCCTGTGAAACGCAGTTTCTTCCCAGCCCTGATCTGGCTGAAGTAGAACTTCTGCTCTGCCGTGTGCAACATGGCCCTAGAGATGCAAGGCACAATGTCCTGCCTTGATTCCACAAGGGTAGACAAGTCCCTCAGGTCCAGCATCCAGCTCTTTCGGCAGCTAGAAACAACTCGCTCTGCATAGGGCTCTTACAGCCTACCGGGAACATGGCTAACAAAGCACTGTGAAACGCAGATTCTTCCCAGCCCTGATCTGGCTGAAGTAGAACTTCTGCTCTGCCGTGTCCAACATGGACCTAGAGATGCAAGGCACAAAGTCCTGCATTGTTTCCCCAAGGGGAGACTAGTACCTCAGCGTCCAGCTTCCAGCTCTTGGAGCAGCTAAGAAACAGCTTGCTTGCACAGGGCTCTTTCAGCCGACCTGGAACCTGTCTTACAAAGGCCTGTGAAACGCAGTTTCTTTGCAGGCCTGATATGGCTGAAGTAGAACTTCCGCTCTGGGTGTGCTACATTGCCCTAGAGCTGAAAGACACAACGTGCAGTCTCCTTTCCCAAGGGAGAGTTGGGGCCAGAGCATCTTGCTTCCAGCTCTTTGGGAAGCTAAGAAACAACTCGCTCTGCACAGTGCTCTTACAGCCTACCGGGAGCATCTCTTCCAAAGGCCTGTGAAACGCAGTTTCTTTGCAGGCCTGATCTGGCTGAAGTAGGACTTCTGCTCTGGGTGTGCTACATTGCCCTAGAGCTGAAAGGCACAACGTGCAGGCTTCTTTCCAAGGGGCGAGTTGGGCCCCACAGCATCTTGCTTCCAGCTCTTTGAGAAGCTACGAAACAACTCGCTCTGCACAGTGCTCTTACAGCCTACCGGGAACATCTCTTCCAAAGGCCTGTGAAACGCAGTTTCTTTGCAGGCCTGATCTGGCTGAAGTAGGACTTCTGCTCTGGGTGTGCTACTTTGCCCTAGAGCTGAAAGGCACAACGTGCAGGCTTCTTTCCAAAGGGCGAATTGGGCCCCACAGCATCTTGCTTCCAGCTCTTTGGGAACGTAAGAAACCACTAACTCTGCACAGTGCTCTTACAGCCTACCGGGAAAATCTCTTCCAAAGGCCTGTGAAACGCAGTTTCTTTGCAGGCCTGAACTGGCTGAAGTAGGACTTCTGCTCTGGGCGTGCTACTTTGCCATAGAGCTGAAAGGCACAACGTGCAGGCTTCTTTCCAAAGGGCGAGTTGGGCCCCACAGCATCTTGCTTCCAGCTCTTTGGGAAGCTAAGAAACAACTCGCTCTGCACAGTGCTCTTACAGCCTACTGGGAACATCTCTTCCAAAGGCCTGTGAACCGCAGTTTGTTTGCAGGCCTGATCTGGCTGAAGTAGGACTTCTACTCTGGGTGTGCTACATTGCCCTAGAGCTGAAAGACACAACGTGCAGGCTTCTTTCCAAAGGGCGAGTTGGGCCCCACAACATCTTGCTTCCAGCTCTTTGGGAAGCTAAGAAACAACTCGCTCTGCACAGTGCTCTTACAGCCTACCGGGAGCATCTCTTCCAAAGGCCTGTGAAACGCAGTTTCTTTGCAGGCCTGATCTGGCTGAAGTAGGACTTCTGCTCTGGGTGTGCTACATTGTCCTAGAGCTGAAAGGCACAACGTGCAGGCTTCTTTCCAAGGGGCGAGTTGGGCCCCACAGCATCTTGCTTCCAGCTCTTTGGGAAGCTAAGAAACAACTCGCTCTGCACAGTGCTCTTACAGCCTATCGGGAGCATCTCTTCCAAAGGCCTGTGAAACGCAGATTCTTTGCAGGCCTGATCTGGCTGAAGTAGGACTTCTGCCCTGGGTGTGCTACATTGCCCTAGAGCTGAAAGGCACAACGTGCAGGCTTCTTTCCAAAGGGCGAGTTGGGCCCCACAGCATCTTGCTTCCAGCTCTTTGGGAAGCTAAGAAACAACTCGCTCTGCACAGTGCTCTTACAGCCTACCGGGAGCATCTCTTCCAAAGGCCTGTGAAACGCAGTTTCTTTGCAGGCCTGATCTGGCTGAAGTAGGACTTCTGCCCTGGGTGTGCTACATTGCCCTAGAGCTGAAAGGCACAACGGGCAGGCTTCTTTCCAAGGGGCGAGTTGGGCCCAACAGCATCTTGCTTCCAGCTCTTTGGGAAGCTAAGAAACAACTCGCTCTGCACAGTGCTCTTACAGCCTACCGGGAACGAGTCTTACAAAGGCCTGTGAAACGCAGTTTCTTCCCAGCCCTGATCTGGCTGAAGTAGAACTTCTGCTCTGCCGTGTGCAACATGGCCCTAGAGATGCAAGGCACAAAGTCCTGCCTTGTTTCCCCAAGGGGAGACTAGTACCTCAGCGTCCAGCTTCCAGCTCTTGGAGAAGCTAAGAAACAGCTTGCTTGCACAGGGCTCTTTCAGCCGACCTGGAACATGTCTTACAAAGGCCTGTGAAACGCAGTTTCTTTGCAGGCCTGATATGGCTGAAGTAGAACTTCCGCTCTGGGTGTGCTACATTGCCCTAGAGCTGAAAGACGCAACGTGCAGTCTCCTTTCCCAAGGGAGATTAGGGGCCAGAGCATCTTGCTTCCACCTCTTTGGGAAGCTAAGAAACAACTCGCTCTGCACAGTGCTCTTACAGCCTACCGGGAACATCTCTTCCAAAGGCCTGTGAAACGCAGTTTCTTTGCAGGCCTGATCTGGCTGAAGTAGGACTTCTGCTCTGGGTGTGCTACATTGCCCTAGAGCTGAAAGGCACAACGTGCAGGCTTCTTTCCAAGGGGCGAGTTGGGCCCCACAGCATCTTGCTTCCAGCTCTTTGGGAAACTAAGAAACAACTCGCTCTGCACAGTGCTCTTACAGCCTACCGGGAACATCTCTTCCAAAGGCCTGTGAAACGCAGTTTCTTTGCAGGCCTGATCTGGCTGAAGTAGGACTTCTGCTCTGGGTGTGCTACATTGCCCTAGAGCTGAAAGGCACAACGTGCAGGCTTCTTTCCAAGGGGCGAGTTGGGCCCCACAGCATCTTGCTTCCAGCTCTTTGGGAAGCTAAGAAACAACTCGCTCTGCACAGTGCTCTTACAGCTTACCGGGAACATCTCTTACCAAGGCCTGTGAAATGCAGTTTCTTTGCAGGCCTCATCTCGCTGAGGTAGAACTGCTGCTATGCCGTGTCCTACATCGGCCTAGAGTTGCAAGGCTCAAAGTCCTGCCTTGACTCCTCAAGGGCAGAAAGGCCCCACAGCGTGGGACTTCCACCTCTTTGGGCAGCTTAGAAACAACTTGCTCTGCACTGGTGTTTTACAGCCTACAGGGAACGAGTCTTACAAAGGCCTGTGAAACGCAGTTTCTTCCCAGCCCTGATCTGGCTGAAGTAGAACTGCTGCTCTGCCGGGTCCTACATGGCGCTACAGCTGCAAGGCACAAAGTCCTGCCTTGATTCCACAAGGGTAGACAAGTCCCTCAGGTCCAGCATCCAGCTCTTTCGGCAGCTAAGAAACAACTCGCTCTGCACAGTGCTCTTACAGCCTACCGGGAACATCTCTTCCAAAGGCTTGTGAAACGCAGTTTCTTTGCAGGCCTGATCTGGCTGAAGTAGGACTTCTGCTCTGGGTGTGCTACATTGTCCTAGAGCTGAAAGGCACAACGTGCAGGCTTCTTTCCAAGGGGCGAGTTGGGCCCCATAGCATCTTGCTTCTAGCTCTTTGGGAAGCTAAGAAACAACTCGCTCTGCACAGTGCTCTTACAGCCTACCGGGAGCATCTCTTCCAAAGGCCTGTCAAACGCAGATTCTTTGCAGGCCTGATCTGGCTGAAGTATTACTTCTGCCCTGGGTGTCCTACATTGCCCTAGAGCTGAAAGACACAACGTGCAGGCTTCTTTCCAAAGGGCGATTTGGGCCCAACAGCATCTTGCTTCCAGCTCTTTGGGAAGCTAAGAAACAACTCGCTCTGCACAGTGCTCTTACAGCCTAGTGGGAACATCTCTTCCAAAGGCCTTTGAAACACAGTTTCTTTGCAGGCCTGATCTGGCTGAAGTGGGACTTCTGCTCTGGGTGTGCTACATTGCCCTAGAGCTGAAAGGCACGACGTGCATGCTTCTTTCCAAAGGGCGAGTTGGGCCCCACAGCATCTTGCTTCCAGCTCTTTGAGAAGCTACGAAACAACTCGCTCTGCTAAGTGCTCTTACAGCCTACCGGGAACATCTCTTCCAAAGGCCTGTGAAACGCAGTTTCTTTGCAGGCCTGATATGGCTGAAGTAGAACTTCCGCTCTGGGTGTGCTACATTGCCCTAGAGCTGAAAGACGCAACGTGCAGTCTCCTTTCCCAAGGGAGATTAGGGGCCAGAGCATCTTGCTTCCAGCTCTTTGGGAAGCTAAGAAACAACTCGCTCTGCAGACCTCTCTTACAGCCAACCGGGAACATGTGTTGCAAAGGCCTGAGAAATGCAGTTTCTTTGCAGGCCTTATCTCGCTGAGGTAGAACTGCTGCTATGCCCTGTCCTACATCGGCCTAGACTTGCAAGGCTCAACGTCCTGCCTTGACTCCTCAAGGGCAGACAGGCCCCACAGCCTGGGGCTTCCACCTCTTTCGGCAGCTAAGAAACAACTCGCTCTGCATAGGTCTCTTACAGCCTACCGGGAACATGGCTAACAAAGCACTGTGAAACGCAGTTTCTTCCCAGCCCTGATCTGGCTGAAGTAGAACTTCTGCTCTGCCGTGTGCAACATGGCCCTAGAGATGCAAGGCACAAAGTCCTGCATTGTTTCACCAAGGGGAGACTACTACCTCAGCGTCCAGCTTCCAGCTCTTGGAGCAGCTAAGAAACAGCTTGCTTGCACAGGGCTCTTTCAGCCGACCTGGAACATGTCTTACAACGGCCTGTGAAACGCAGTTTCTTTGCAGGCCTGATATGGCTGAAGTAGAACTTCCGCTCTGGGTGTGCCACATTGACCTAGAGCTCAAAGGCACAACGTGCAGGCTTCTTAACAAAGTGCGAGGTGGGACCCAGAGCATCTTGCTTCCAGCTCTTTGGGAAGCTAAGAAACAACTCGCTCTGCACAGCGCTCTTACAGCCTACCGGGAACATATCTTACCAAGGCCTGTGAAATGCAGTTTCTTTGCAGGCCTCATCTCGCTGAGGTAGAACTGCTGCTATGCCGTGTCCTACATCGGCCTAGAGTTGCAAGGCTCAAAGTCCTGCCTTGACTCCTCAAGGGCAGAAAGGCCCCACAGCGTGGGGCTTCCACCTCTTTGGGCAGCTAAGAAACAACTTGCTCTGCACTGGTGTTTTACAGCCTACAGGGAACGAGTCTTACAAAGGCCTGTGAAACGCAGTTTCTTCCCAGCGCTGATCTGACTGAAGTAGAACTGCTGCTCTGCCGGGTCCTACATGGCGCTAGAGCTGCAAGGCACAAAGTCCTGCCTTGATTCCACAAGGGTAGACAAGTCCCTCAGGTCCAGCATCCAGCTCTTTCGGCAGCTAAGAAACAACTCGCTCTGCACAGTGCTCTTACAGCCTACCGGGAACATCTCTTCCAAAGGCCTGTGAAACGCAGTTTCTTTGCAGGCCTGATCTGGCTGAAGTAGGACTTCTGCTCTGGGTGTGCTACATTGCCCTAGAGCTGAAAGGCACAACGTGCAGGCTTCTGTCCAAGGGGCGAGTTGGGCCCCACAGCATCTTGCTTCCAGCTCTTTGAGAAGCTACGAAACAACTCGCTCTGCACAGTGCTCTTACAGCCTACCGGGAACATCTCTTCCAAAGGCCTGTGAAACGCAGTTTCTTTGCAGGCCTGATCTGGCTGAAGTAGGACTTCTGCTCTGGGTGTGCTACTTTGCCCTAGAGCTGAAAGGCACAACGTGCAGGCTTCTTTCCAAAGGGCGAATTGGGCCCCACAGCATCTTGCTTCCAGCTCTTTGGGAACGTAAGAAACCACTAACTCTGCACAGTGCTCTTACAGCCTACCGGGAAAATCTCTTCCAAAGGCCTGTGAAACGCAGTTTCTTTGCAGGCCTGAACTGGCTGAAGTAGGACTTCTGCTCTGGGCGTGCTACTTTGCCATAGAGCTGAAAGGCACAACGTGCAGGCTTCTTTCCAAAGGGCGAGTTGGGCCCCACAACATCTTGCTTCCAGCTCTTTGGGAAGCTAAGAAACAACTCGCTCTGCACAGTGCTCTTACAGCATACCGGGAGCATCTCTTCCAAAGGCCTGTGAAACGCAGTTTCTTTGCAGGCCTGATCTGGCTGAAGTAGGACTTCTGCCCTGGGTGTGCTACATTGCCCTAGAGCTGAAAGGCACAACGGGCAGGCTTCTTTCCAAGGGGCGAGTTGGGCCCAACAGCATCTTGCTTCCAGCTCTTTGGGAAGCTAAGAAACAACTCGCTCTGCACAGTGCTCTTACAGCCTACCGGGAACGAGTCTTACAAAGGCCTGTGAAACGCAGTTTCTTCCCAGCCCTGATCTGGCTGAAGTAGAACTTCTGCTCTGCCGTGTGCAACATGGCCCTAGAGATGCAAGGCACAAAGTCCTGCCTTGTTTCCCCAAGGGGAGACTAGTACCTCAGCGTCCAGCTTCCAGCTCTTGGAGAAGCTAAGAAACAGCTTGCTTGCACAGGGCTCTTTCAGCCGACCTGGAACATGTCTTACAAAGGCCTGTGAAACGCAGTTTCTTTGCAGGCCTGATATGGCTGAAGTAGAACTTCCGCTCTGGGTGTGCTACATTGCCCTAGAGCTGAAAGACGCAACGTGCAGTCTCCTTTCCCAAGGGAGATTAGGGGCCAGAGCATCTTGCTTCCACCTCTTTGGGAAGCTAAGAAACAACTCGCTCTGCACAGTGCTCTTACAGCCTACCGGGAACATCTCTTCCAAAGGCCTGTGAAACGCAGTTTCTTTGCAGGCCTGATCTGGCTGAAGTAGGACTTCTGCTCTGGGTGTGCTACATTGCCCTAGAGCTGAAAGGCACAACGTGCAGGCTTCTTTCCAAGGGGCGAGTTGGGCCCCACAGCATCTTGCTTCCAGCTCTTTGGGAAACTAAGAAACAACTCGCTCTGCACAGTGCTCTTACAGCCTACCGGGAACATCTCTTCCAAAGGCCTGTGAAACGCAGATTCTTTGCAGGCCTGATCTGGCTGAAGTAGGACTTCTGCTCTGGGTGTGCTACATTGCCCTAGAGCTGAAAGGCACAACGTGCAGGCTTCTTTCCAAAGGGCGAGTTGGGCCCCACAGCATCTTGCTTCCAGCTCTTTGGGAAGCTAAGAAACAACTCGCTCTCCACAGTGCTCTTACAGCCTACCGGGGACATCTCTTCCAAAGTCCTGTGAAACGCAGTTTCTGTGCAGGCCTGATCTGGCTGAAGTAGGACTTCTGCTCTGGGTGTGCTACTTTGCCCTAGAGCTGAAAGGCACAACGTGCAGGCTTCTTTCCAAAGGGCGAGTTGGGCCCCACAGCATCTTGATTCCAGCTCTTTGGGAACGTAAGAAACCACTAACTCTGCACAGCGCTCTTACAGCCTACCGGAAACATCTCTTCCAAAGGCCTGTGAAACCCAGTTTCTTTGCAGGCCTGATCTCGCTGAGGTAGAACTGCTGCTATGCCGTGTCCTACATCGGCCTAGAGTTGCAAGGCTCAAAGTCCTGCCTTGACTCCTCAAGGGCAGAAAGGCCCCACAGCGTGGGGCTTCCACCTCTTTGGGCAGCTAAGAAACAACTTGCTCTGCACTGGTGTTTTACAGCCTACAGGGAACGAGTCTTACAAAGGCCTGTGAAACTCAGTTTCTTCCCGGCGCTGATCTGACTGAAGTAGAACTGCTGCTCTGCCGGGTCCTACATGGCGCTAGAGCTGCAAGGCACAAAGTCCTGCCTTGATTCCACAAGGGTGACAAGTCCCTCAGGTCCAGCATCCAGCTCTTTCGGCAGCTAAGAAACAACTCGCTCTGCACAGTGCTCTTACAGCCTACCGGGAACATCTCTTCCAAAGGCCTGTGAAACGCAATTTCTTTGCAGGCCTGATCTGGCTGAAGTAGGACTTCTGCTCTGGGTGTGCTACTTTGCCCTAGAGCTGAAAGGCACAACGTGCAGGCTTCTTTCCAAGGGGCGAGTTGGGCCCCACAGCATCTTGCTTCCAGCTCTTTGGGAAGCTAAGAAACAACTCGCTCTGCACAGTGCTCTTACAGCCTATCGGGAGCATCTCTTCCAAAGGCCTGTGAAACGCAGATTCTTTGCAGGCCTGATCTGGCTGAAGTAGGACTTCTGCCCTGGGTGTGCTACATTGCCCTAGAGCTGAAAGACACAACGTGCAGGCTTCTTTCCAAAGGGCGAGTTGGGCCCCACAGCATCTTGCTTCCAGCTCTTTGGGAAGCTAAGAAACAACTCGCTCTGCACAGTGCTCTTACAGCCTACCGGGAGCATCTCTTCCAAAGGCCTGTGAAACGCAGTTTCTTTGCAGGCCTGATCTGGCTGAAGTAGGACTTCTGCCCTGGGTGTGCTACATTGCCCTAGAGCTGAAAGGCACAACGGGCAGGCTTCTTTCCAAGGGGCGAGTTGGGCCCAACAGCATCTTGCTTCCAGCTCTTTGGGAAGCTAAGAAACAACTCGCTCTGCACAGTGCTCTTACAGCCTACCGGGAACGAGTCTTACAAAGGCCTGTGAAACGCAGTTTCTTCCCAGCCCTGATCTGGCTGAAGTAGAACTTCTGCTCTGCCGTGTGCAACATGGCCCTAGAGATGCAAGGCACAAAGTCCTGCCTTGTTTCCCCAAGGGGAGACTAGTACCTCAGCGTCCAGCTTCCAGCTCTTGGAGAAGCTAAGAAACAGCTTGCTTGCACAGGGCTCTTTCAGCCGACCTGGAACATGTCTTACAAAGGCCTGTGAAACGCAGTTTCTTTGCAGGCCTGATATGGCTGAAGTAGAACTTCCGCTCTGGGTGTGCTACATTGCCCTAGAGCTGAAAGACGCAACGTGCAGTCTCCTTTCCCAAGGGAGATTAGGGGCCAGAGCATCTTGCTTCCAGCTCTTTGGGAAGCTAAGAAACAACTCGCTCTGCAGACCTCTCTTACAGCCAACCGGGAACATGTGTTGCAAAGGCCTGAGAAATGCAGTTTCTTTGCAGGCCTTATCTCGCTGAGGTAGAACTGCTGCTATGCCCTGTCCTACATCGGCCTAGACTTGCAAGGCTCAACGTCCTGCCTTGACTCCTCAAGGGCAGACAGGCCCCACAGCCTGGGGCTTCCACCTCTTTCGGCAGCTAAGAAACAACTCGCTCTGCATAGGTCTCTTACAGCCTACCGGGAACATGGCTAACAAAGCACTGTGAAACGCAGTTTCTTCCCAGCCCTGATCTGGCTGAAGTAGAACTTCTGCTCTGCCGTGTGCAACATGGCCCTAGAGATGCAAGGCACAAAGTCCTGCATTGTTTCACCAAGGGGAGACTACTACCTCAGCGTCCAGCTTCCAGCTCTTGGAGCAGCTAAGAAACAGCTTGCTTGCACAGGGCTCTTTCAGCCGACCTGGAACATGTCTTACAACGGCCTGTGAAACGCAGTTTCTTTGCAGGCCTGATATGGCTGAAGTAGAACTTCCGCTCTGGGTGTGCCACATTGACCTAGAGCTCAAAGGCACAACGTGCAGGCTTCTTAACAAAGTGCGAGGTGGGACCCAGAGCATCTTGCTTCCAGCTCTTTGGGAAGCTAAGAAACAACTCGCTCTGCACAGCGCTCTTACAGCCTACCGGGAACATATCTTACCAAGGCCTGTGAAATGCAGTTTCTTTGCAGGCCTCATCTCGCTGAGGTAGAACTGCTGCTATGCCGTGTCCTACATCGGCCTAGAGTTGCAAGGCTCAAAGTCCTGCCTTGACTCCTCAAGGGCAGAAAGGCCCCACAGCGTGGGGCTTCCACCTCTTTGGGCAGCTAAGAAACAACTTGCTCTGCACTGGTGTTTTACAGCCTACAGGGAACGAGTCTTACAAAGGCCTGTGAAACGCAGTTTCTTCCCAGCGCTGATCTGACTGAAGTAGAACTGCTGCTCTGCCGGGTCCTACATGGCGCTAGAGCTGCAAGGCACAAAGTCCTGCCTTGATTCCACAAGGGTAGACAAGTCCCTCAGGTCCAGCATCCAGCTCTTTCGGCAGCTAAGAAACAACTCGCTCTGCACAGTGCTCTTACAGCCTACCGGGAACATCTCTTCCAAAGGCCTGTGAAACGCAGTTTCTTTGCAGGCCTGATCTGGCTGAAGTAGGACTTCTGCTCTGGGTGTGCTACATTGCCCTAGAGCTGAAAGGCACAACGTGCAGGCTTCTTTCCAAGGGGCGAGTTGGGCCCCACAGCATCTTGCTTCCAGCTCTTTGAGAAGCTACGAAACAACTCGCTCTGCACAGTGCTCTTACAGCCTACCGGGAACATCTCTTCCAAAGGCCTGTGAAACGCAGTTTCTTTGCAGGCCTGATCTGGCTGAAGTAGGACTTCTGCTCTGGGTGTGCTACTTTGCCCTAGAGCTGAAAGGCACAACGTGCAGGCTTCTTTCCAAAGGGCGAATTGGGCCCCACAGCATCTTGCTTCCAGCTCTTTGGGAACGTAAGAAACCACTAACTCTGCACAGTGCTCTTACAGCCTACCGGGAAAATCTCTTCCAAAGGCCTGTGAAACGCAGTTTCTTTGCAGGCCTGAACTGGCTGAAGTAGGACTTCTGCTCTGGGCGTGCTACTTTGCCATAGAGCTGAAAGGCACAACGTGCAGGCTTCTTTCCAAAGGGCGAGTTGGGCCCCACAACATCTTGCTTCCAGCTCTTTGGGAAGCTAAGAAACAACTCGCTCTGCACAGTGCTCTTACAGCATACCGGGAGCATCTCTTCCAAAGGCCTGTGAAACGCAGTTTCTTTGCAGGCCTGATCTGGCTGAAGTAGGACTTCTGCCCTGGGTGTGCTACATTGCCCTAGAGCTGAAAGGCACAACGGGCAGGCTTCTTTCCAAGGGGCGAGTTGGGCCCAACAGCATCTTGCTTCCAGCTCTTTGGGAAGCTAAGAAACAACTCGCTCTGCACAGTGCTCTTACAGCCTACCGGGAACGAGTCTTACAAAGGCCTGTGAAACGCAGTTTCTTCCCAGCCCTGATCTGGCTGAAGTAGAACTTCTGCTCTGCCGTGTGCAACATGGCCCTAGAGATGCAAGGCACAAAGTCCTGCCTTGTTTCCCCAAGGGGAGACTAGTACCTCAGCGTCCAGCTTCCAGCTCTTGGAGAAGCTAAGAAACAGCTTGCTTGCACAGGGCTCTTTCAGCCGACCTGGAACATGTCTTACAAAGGCCTGTGAAACGCAGTTTCTTTGCAGGCCTGATATGGCTGAAGTAGAACTTCCGCTCTGGGTGTGCTACATTGCCCTAGAGCTGAAAGACGCAACGTGCAGTCTCCTTTCCCAAGGGAGATTAGGGGCCAGAGCATCTTGCTTCCACCTCTTTGGGAAGCTAAGAAACAACTCGCTCTGCACAGTGCTCTTACAGCCTACCGGGAACATCTCTTCCAAAGGCCTGTGAAACGCAGTTTCTTTGCAGGCCTGATCTGGCTGAAGTAGGACTTCTGCTCTGGGTGTGCTACATTGCCCTAGAGCTGAAAGGCACAACGTGCAGGCTTCTTTCCAAGGGGCGAGTTGGGCCCCACAGCATCTTGCTTCCAGCTCTTTGGGAAACTAAGAAACAACTCGCTCTGCACAGTGCTCTTACAGCCTACCGGGAACATCTCTTCCAAAGGCCTGTGAAACGCAGATTCTTTGCAGGCCTGATCTGGCTGAAGTAGGACTTCTGCTCTGGGTGTGCTACATTGCCCTAGAGCTGAAAGGCACAACGTGCAGGCTTCTTTCCAAAGGGCGAGTTGGGCCCCACAGCATCTTGCTTCCAGCTCTTTGGGAAGCTAAGAAACAACTCGCTCTCCACAGTGCTCTTACAGCCTACCGGGGACATCTCTTCCAAAGTCCTGTGAAACGCAGTTTCTGTGCAGGCCTGATCTGGCTGAAGTAGGACTTCTGCTCTGGGTGTGCTACTTTGCCCTAGAGCTGAAAGGCACAACGTGCAGGCTTCTTTCCAAAGGGCGAGTTGGGCCCCACAGCATCTTGATTCCAGCTCTTTGGGAACGTAAGAAACCACTAACTCTGCACAGCGCTCTTACAGCCTACCGGAAACATCTCTTCCAAAGGCCTGTGAAACCCAGTTTCTTTGCAGGCCTGATCTCGCTGAGGTAGAACTGCTGCTATGCCGTGTCCTACATCGGCCTAGAGTTGCAAGGCTCAAAGTCCTGCCTTGACTCCTCAAGGGCAGAAAGGCCCCACAGCGTGGGGCTTCCACCTCTTTGGGCAGCTAAGAAACAACTTGCTCTGCACTGGTGTTTTACAGCCTACAGGGAACGAGTCTTACAAAGGCCTGTGAAACTCAGTTTCTTCCCAGCGCTGATCTGACTGAAGTAGAACTGCTGCTCTGCCGGGTCCTACATGGCGCTAGAGCTGCAAGGCACAAAGTCCTGCCTTGATTCCACAAGGGTGACAAGTCCCTCAGGTCCAGCATCCAGCTCTTTCGGCAGCTAAGAAACAACTCGCTCTGCACAGTGCTCTTACAGCCTACCGGGAACATCTCTTCCAAAGGCCTGTGAAACGCAATTTCTTTGCAGGCCTGATCTGGCTGAAGTAGGACTTCTGCTCTGGGTGTGCTACTTTGCCCTAGAGCTGAAAGGCACAACGTGCAGGCTTCTTTCCAAGGGGCGAGTTGGGCCCCACAGCATCTTGCTTCCAGCTCTTTGGGAAGCTAAGAAACAACTCGCTCTGCACAGTGCTCTTACAGCCTATCGGGAGCATCTCTTCCAAAGGCCTGTGAAACGCAGATTCTTTGCAGGCCTGATCTGGCTGAAGTAGGACTTCTGCCCTGGGTGTGCTACATTGCCCTAGAGCTGAAAGACACAACGTGCAGGCTTCTTTCCAAAGGGCGAGTTGGGCCCCACAGCATCTTGCTTCCAGCTCTTTGGGAAGCTAAGAAACAACTCGCTCTGCACAGTGCTCTTACAGCCTACCGGGAGCATCTCTTCCAAAGGCCTGTGAAACGCAGTTTCTTTGCAGGCCTGATCTGGCTGAAGTAGGACTTCTGCCCTGGGTGTGCTACATTGCCCTAGAGCTGAAAGGCACAACGGGCAGGCTTCTTTCCAAGGGGCGAGTTGGGCCCAACAGCATCTTGCTTCCAGCTCTTTGGGAAGCTAAGAAACAACTCGCTCTGCACAGTGCTCTTACAGCCTACCGGGAACGAGTCTTACAAAGGCCTGTGAAACGCAGTTTCTTCCCAGCCCTGATCTGGCTGAAGTAGAACTTCTGCTCTGCCGTGTGCAACATGGCCCTAGAGATGCAAGGCACAAAGTCCTGCCTTGTTTCCCCAAGGGGAGACTAGTACCTCAGCGTCCAGCTTCCAGCTCTTGGAGAAGCTAAGAAACAGCTTGCTTGCACAGGGCTCTTTCAGCCGACCTGGAACATGTCTTACAAAGGCCTGTGAAACGCAGTTTCTTTGCAGGCCTGATATGGCTGAAGTAGAACTTCCGCTCTGGGTGTGCTACATTGCCCTAGAGCTGAAAGACGCAACGTGCAGTCTCCTTTCCCAAGGGAGATTAGGGGCCAGAGCATCTTGCTTCCAGCTCTTTGGGAAGCTAAGAAACAACTCGCTCTGCAGACCTCTCTTACAGCCAACCGGGAACATGTGTTGCAAAGGCCTGAGAAATGCAGTTTCTTTGCAGGCCTTATCTCGCTGAGGTAGAACTGCTGCTATGCCCTGTCCTACATCGGCCTAGACTTGCAAGGCTCAACGTCCTGCCTTGACTCCTCAAGGGCAGACAGGCCCCACAGCCTGGGGCTTCCACCTCTTTCGGCAGCTAAGAAACAACTCGCTCTGCATAGGTCTCTTACAGCCTACCGGGAACATGGCTAACAAAGCACTGTGAAACGCAGTTTCTTCCCAGCCCTGATCTGGCTGAAGTAGAACTTCTGCTCTGCCGTGTGCAACATGGCCCTAGAGATGCAAGGCACAAAGTCCTGCATTGTTTCACCAAGGGGAGACTACTACCTCAGCGTCCAGCTTCCAGCTCTTGGAGCAGCTAAGAAACAGCTTGCTTGCACAGGGCTCTTTCAGCCGACCTGGAACATGTCTTACAACGGCCTGTGAAACGCAGTTTCTTTGCAGGCCTGATATGGCTGAAGTAGAACTTCCGCTCTGGGTGTGCCACATTGACCTAGAGCTCAAAGGCACAACGTGCAGGCTTCTTAACAAAGTGCGAGGTGGGACCCAGAGCATCTTGCTTCCAGCTCTTTGGGAAGCTAAGAAACAACTCGCTCTGCACAGCGCTCTTACAGCCTACCGGGAACATATCTTACCAAGGCCTGTGAAATGCAGTTTCTTTGCAGGCCTCATCTCGCTGAGGTAGAACTGCTGCTATGCCGTGTCCTACATCGGCCTAGAGTTGCAAGGCTCAAAGTCCTGCCTTGACTCCTCAAGGGCAGAAAGGCCCCACAGCGTGGGGCTTCCACCTCTTTGGGCAGCTAAGAAACAACTTGCTCTGCACTGGTGTTTTACAGCCTACAGGGAACGAGTCTTACAAAGGCCTGTGAAACGCAGTTTCTTCCCAGCGCTGATCTGACTGAAGTAGAACTGCTGCTCTGCCGGGTCCTACATGGCGCTAGAGCTGCAAGGCACAAAGTCCTGCCTTGATTCCACAAGGGTAGACAAGTCCCTCAGGTCCAGCATCCAGCTCTTTCGGCAGCTAAGAAACAACTCGCTCTGCACAGTGCTCTTACAGCCTACCGGGAACATCTCTTCCAAAGGCCTGTGAAACGCAGTTTCTTTGCAGGCCTGATCTGGCTGAAGTAGGACTTCTGCTCTGGGTGTGCTACATTGCCCTAGAGCTGAAAGGCACAACGTGCAGGCTTCTTTCCAAGGGGCGAGTTGGGCCCCACAGCATCTTGCTTCCAGCTCTTTGAGAAGCTACGAAACAACTCGCTCTGCACAGTGCTCTTACAGCCTACCGGGAACATCTCTTCCAAAGGCCTGTGAAACGCAGTTTCTTTGCAGGCCTGATCTGGCTGAAGTAGGACTTCTGCTCTGGGTGTGCTACTTTGCCCTAGAGCTGAAAGGCACAACGTGCAGGCTTCTTTCCAAAGGGCGAATTGGGCCCCACAGCATCTTGCTTCCAGCTCTTTGGGAACGTAAGAAACCACTAACTCTGCACAGTGCTCTTACAGCCTACCGGGAAAATCTCTTCCAAAGGCCTGTGAAACGCAGTTTCTTTGCAGGCCTGAACTGGCTGAAGTAGGACTTCTGCTCTGGGCGTGCTACTTTGCCATAGAGCTGAAAGGCACAACGTGCAGGCTTCTTTCCAAAGGGCGAGTTGGGCCCCACAACATCTTGCTTCCAGCTCTTTGGGAAGCTAAGAAACAACTCGCTCTGCACAGTGCTCTTACAGCATACCGGGAGCATCTCTTCCAAAGGCCTGTGAAACGCAGTTTCTTTGCAGGCCTGATCTGGCTGAAGTAGGACTTCTGCCCTGGGTGTGCTACATTGCCCTAGAGCTGAAAGGCACAACGGGCAGGCTTCTTTCCAAGGGGCGAGTTGGGCCCAACAGCATCTTGCTTCCAGCTCTTTGGGAAGCTAAGAAACAACTCGCTCTGCACAGTGCTCTTACAGCCTACCGGGAACGAGTCTTACAAAGGCCTGTGAAACGCAGTTTCTTCCCAGCCCTGATCTGGCTGAAGTAGAACTTCTGCTCTGCCGTGTGCAACATGGCCCTAGAGATGCAAGGCACAAAGTCCTGCCTTGTTTCCCCAAGGGGAGACTAGTACCTCAGCGTCCAGCTTCCAGCTCTTGGAGAAGCTAAGAAACAGCTTGCTTGCACAGGGCTCTTTCAGCCGACCTGGAACATGTCTTACAAAGGCCTGTGAAACGCAGTTTCTTTGCAGGCCTGATATGGCTGAAGTAGAACTTCCGCTCTGGGTGTGCTACATTGCCCTAGAGCTGAAAGACGCAACGTGCAGTCTCCTTTCCCAAGGGAGATTAGGGGCCAGAGCATCTTGCTTCCACCTCTTTGGGAAGCTAAGAAACAACTCGCTCTGCACAGTGCTCTTACAGCCTACCGGGAACATCTCTTCCAAAGGCCTGTGAAACGCAGTTTCTTTGCAGGCCTGATCTGGCTGAAGTAGGACTTCTGCTCTGGGTGTGCTACATTGCCCTAGAGCTGAAAGGCACAACGTGCAGGCTTCTTTCCAAGGGGCGAGTTGGGCCCCACAGCATCTTGCTTCCAGCTCTTTGGGAAACTAAGAAACAACTCGCTCTGCACAGTGCTCTTACAGCCTACCGGGAACATCTCTTCCAAAGGCCTGTGAAACGCAGATTCTTTGCAGGCCTGATCTGGCTGAAGTAGGACTTCTGCTCTGGGTGTGCTACATTGCCCTAGAGCTGAAAGGCACAACGTGCAGGCTTCTTTCCAAAGGGCGAGTTGGGCCCCACAGCATCTTGCTTCCAGCTCTTTGGGAAGCTAAGAAACAACTCGCTCTCCACAGTGCTCTTACAGCCTACCGGGGACATCTCTTCCAAAGTCCTGTGAAACGCAGTTTCTGTGCAGGCCTGATCTGGCTGAAGTAGGACTTCTGCTCTGGGTGTGCTACTTTGCCCTAGAGCTGAAAGGCACAACGTGCAGGCTTCTTTCCAAAGGGCGAGTTGGGTCCCACAGCATCTTGATTCCAGCTCTTTGGGAACGTAAGAAACCACTAACTCTGCACAGCGCTCTTACAGCCTACCGGAAACATCTCTTCCAAAGGCCTGTGAAACCCAGTTTCTTTGCAGGCCTGATCTCGCTGAGGTAGAACTGCTGCTATGCCGTGTCCTACATCGGCCTAGAGTTGCAAGGCCAAAGTCCTGCCTTGACTCCTCAAGGGCAGAAAGGCCCCACAGCGTGGGGCTTCCACCTCTTTGGGCAGCTAAGAAACAACTTGCTCTGCACTGGTGTTTTACAGCCTACAGGGAACGAGTCTTACAAAGGCCTGTGAAACTCAGTTTCTTCCCAGCGCTGATCTGACTGAAGTAGAACTGCTGCTCTGCCGGGTCCTACATGGCGCTAGAGCTGCAAGGCACAAAGTCCTGCCTTGATTCCACAAGGGTGACAAGTCCCTCAGGTCCAGCATCCAGCTCTTTCGGCAGCTAAGAAACAACTCGCTCTGCATAGGGCTCTTACAGCCTACCGGGAACATGGCTAACAAAGCACTGTGAAACGCAGTTTCTTCCCAGCCCTGATCTGGCTGAAGTAGAACTTCTGCTCTGCCGTGTGCAACATGGCCCTAGAGTTGCAAGGCACAAAGTCCTGCATTGTTTCCCCAAGGGGAGACTAGTACCTCAGCGTCCAGCTTCCAGCTCTTGGAGCAGCTAAGAAACAGCTTGCTTGCACAGGGCTCTTTCAGCCGACCTGGAACATGTCTTACAGAGGCCTGTGAAACGCAGATTCTTTGCAGGCCTGATCTGGCTGAAGTAGGACTTCTGCTCTGGGTGTGCTACATTGCCCTAGAGCTGAAAGGCACAACGTGCAGGCTTCTTTCCAAAGGGTGAGTTGGGCCCCACAGCATCTTGCTTCCAGCTCTTTGGGAAGCTAAGAAACAACTCGCTCTGCACAGTGCTCTTACAGGCTACCGGGAGCATTTCTTCCAAAGGCCTGTGAAACGCAGTTTCTTTGCAGGCCTGATCTGGCTGAAGTAGGACTTCTGCTCTGGGTGTGCTACATTGCCCTAGAGCTGAAAGGCACAACGTGCAGGCTTCTTTCCAAAGGGTGAGTTGGGCCCCACAGCATCTTGCTTCCAGCTCTTTGGGAAGCTAAGAAACAACTCGCTCTGCACAGTGCTCTTACAGCCTATCGGGAGCATCTCTTCCAAAGGCCTGTGAAACGCAGTTTCTTTGCAGGCCTGATCTGGCTGAAGTAGGACTTCTGCTCTGGGTGTGCCACATTGACCTAGAGCTCAAAGGCACAACGTGCAGGCTTCTTAACAAAGTGCGAGGTGGGACCCAGAGCATCTTGCTTCCAGCTCTTTGGGAAGCTAAGAAACAACTCGCTCTGCACAGCGCTCTTACAGCCTACCGGGAACATATCTTACCAAGGCCTGTGAAATGCAGTTTCTTTGCAGGCCTCATCTCGCTGAGGTAGAACTGCTGCTATGCCGTGTCCTACATCGGCCTAGAGTTGCAAGGCTCAAAGTCCTGCCTTGACTCCTCAAGGGCAGAAAGGCCCCACAGCGTGGGGCTTCCACCTCTTTGGGCAGCTAAGAAACAACTTGCTCTGCACTGGTGTTTTACAGCCTACAGGGAACGAGTCTTACAAAGGCCTGTGAAACGCAGTTTCTTCCCAGCCCTGATCTGACTGAAGTAGAACTGCTGCTCTGCCGGGTCCTACATGGCGCTATAGCGGCAAGGCACAAAGTCCTGCCTTGATTCCACAAGGGTAGACAAGTCCCTCAGGTCCAGCATCCAGCTCTTTCGGCAGCTAAGAAACAACTCGCTCTGCACAGTGCTCTTACAGCCTACCGGGAACATCTCTTCCAAAGGCCTGTGAAACGCAGTTTCTTTGCAGGCCTGATCTGGCTGAAGTA
Source organism: Equus przewalskii (assembly GCF_037783145.1). Classification (NCBI taxonomy): domain Eukaryota; kingdom Metazoa; phylum Chordata; class Mammalia; order Perissodactyla; family Equidae; genus Equus; species Equus przewalskii. Next base: position 75,875 of record NW_027228341.1, read on the forward strand.
GGACTTCTGCTCTGGGTGTGCTACATTGCCCTAGAGCTGAAAGGCACAACGTGCAGGCTTCTTTCCAAGGGGCGAGTTGGGCCCCACAGCATCTTGCTTCCAGCTCTTTGGGAAGCTAAGAAACAACTCGCTCTGCACAGTGCTCTTACAGCCTACCGGGAACATCTCTTCCAAAGGCCTGTGAAACGCAGATTCTTTGCAGGCCTGATCTGGCTGAAGTAGGACTTCTGCTCTGGGTGTGCTACATTGGCCTAGAGCTGAAAGGCACAATGTGCAGGCTTCTTTCCAAAGGGCCAGTTGGGCCCCAAAGCATCTTGCTTCCAGCTCTTTGGGAAGCTAAGAAGCAACTCGCTGTGCAGACCTCTCTTACAGCCAACCGGGAACATGTGTTGCAAAGGCCTGAGAAATGCAGTTTCTTTGCAGGCATTATCTCGCTGAGGTAGAACTGCTGCTATGCACTGTCCTACATCGGCCAAGAGTTGCAAGGCTCAACGTCCTGCCTTGACTCCTCAAGGGCAGACAGGCCCCACAGCCTGGGGCTTCCACCTCTTTGGGCAGCTAAGAAACAACTTGCTCTGCACTGGTGTTTTACAGCCTACCGGGAACGAGTCTTACAAAGGCCTGTGAAACGCAGTTTCTTCCCAGCCCTGATCTGGCTGAAGTAGAACTACTGCTCTGCCGTGTGCAACATGGCCCTAGAGATGCAAGGCACAAAGTCCTGCCTTGTTTCCCCAAGGGGAGACTAGTACCTCAGCGTCCAGCTTCCAGCTCTTGGAGCAGCTAAGAAACAGCTTGCTTGCACAGGGCTCTTTCAGCCGACCTGGAACATGTCTTACAAAGGCCTGTGAAACGCAGTTTCTTTGCAGGCCTGATATGGCTGAAGTAGAACTTCCGCTCTGGGTGTGCTACATTGCCCTAGAGCTGAAAGACACAACGTGCAGTCTCCTTTCCCAAGGGAGATTTGGGGCCAGAGCATCTTGCTTCCAGCTCTTTGGGAAGCTAAGAAACAACTCGCTCTGCACAGTGCTCTTACAGCCTAGCGGGAACATCTCTTCCAAAGGCCTGTGAAACGCAGTTTCTTTGCAGGCCTGATCTGGCTGAAGTAGGACTTCTGCTCTGTGTGTGCTACTTTGCCCTAGATCTGAAAGGCACAACGTGCAGGCTTCTTTCCAAAGGGCGAGTTGGGCCCCACAGCATCTTGCTTCCAGCTCTTTGGGAAGCTAAGAAACAACTCGCTCTGCACAGTGCTCTTACAGCCTAGTGGGAACATCTCTTCCAAAGGCCTTTGAAACACAGTTTCTTTGCAGGCCTGATCTGGCTGAAGTGGGACTTCTGCTCTGGGTGTGCTACATTGCCCTAGAGCTGAAAGGCACGACGTGCATGCTTCTTTCCAAAGGGCGAGTTGGGCCCCACAGCATCTTGCTTCCAGCTCTTTGAGAAGCTACGAAACAACTCGCTCTGCTAAGTGCTCTTACAGCCTACCGGGAACATCTCTTCCAAAGGCCTGTGAAACGCAGTTTCTTTGCAGGCCCGATCTGGCTGAAGTAGGACTTCTGCTCTGGGTGTGCTACATTGAACTAGAGCTGAAAGGCACAACGTGCAGGCTTCTTTCCAAAGGGCGAGTTGGGCCCCACAGCATCTTGCTTCCAGCTCTTTGGGAAGCTAAGAAACAACTCGCTCTGCACAGTGCTCTTACAGCCTAGTGGGAACATCTCTTCCAAAGGCCTGTGAACCGCAGTTTGTTTGCAGGCCTGATCTGGCTGAAGTAGGACTTCTACTCTGGGTGTGCTACATTGCCCTAGAGCTGAAAGGCACAACGTGCAGGCTTCTTTCCAAAGGGCGAGTTGGGCCCCACAACATCTTGCTTCCAGCTCTTTGGGAAGCTAAGAAACAACTCGCTCTGCACAGTGCTCTTACAGCCTACCGGGAGCATCTCTTCCAAAGGCCTGTGAAACGCAGTTTCTTTGCAGGCCTGATCTGGCTGAAGTAGGACTTCTGCTCTGGGTGTGCTACATTGGCCTAGAGCTGAAAGGCACAATGTGCAGGCTTCTTTCCAAAGGGCCAGTTGGGCCCCAAAGCATCTTGCTTCCAGCTCTTTGGGAAGCTAAGAAACAACTCGCTCTGCAGACCTCTCTTACAGCCAACCGGGAACATGTCTTGCAAAGGCCTGAGAAATGCAGTTTCTTTGCAGGCCTTATCTCGCTGAGGTAGAACTGCTGCTATGCCCTGTCCTACATCGGCCTAGAGTTGCAAGGCTCAACGTCCTGCCTTGACTCCTCAAGGGCAGACAGGCCCCGCAGCCTGGGGCTTCCACCTCTTTGGGCAGCTAAGAAACAACTTGCTCTGCACTGGTGTTTTACAGCCTACAGGGAACGAGTCTTACAAAGGCCTGTGAAACGCAGTTTCTTCCCAGCCCTGATCTGGCTGAAGTAGAACTTCTGCTCTGCCGTGTGCAACATGGCCCTAGAGATGCAAGGCACAATGTCCTGCCTTGATTCCACAAGGGTAGACAAGTCCCTCAGGTCCAGCATCCAGCTCTTTCGGCAGCTAGAAACAACTCGCTCTGCATAGGGCTCTTACAGCCTACCGGGAACATGGCTAACAAAGCACTGTGAAACGCAGATTCTTCCCAGCCCTGATCTGGCTGAAGTAGAACTTCTGCTCTGCCGTGTCCAACATGGACCTAGAGATGCAAGGCACAAAGTCCTGCATTGTTTCCCCAAGGGGAGACTAGTACCTCAGCGTCCAGCTTCCAGCTCTTGGAGCAGCTAAGAAACAGCTTGCTTGCACAGGGCTCTTTCAGCCGACCTGGAACCTGTCTTACAAAGGCCTGTGAAACGCAGTTTCTTTGCAGGCCTGATATGGCTGAAGTAGAACTTCCGCTCTGGGTGTGCTACATTGCCCTAGAGCTGAAAGACACAACGTGCAGTCTCCTTTCCCAAGGGAGAGTTGGGGCCAGAGCATCTTGCTTCCAGCTCTTTGGGAAGCTAAGAAACAACTCGCTCTGCACAGTGCTCTTACAGCCTACCGGGAGCATCTCTTCCAAAGGCCTGTGAAACGCAGTTTCTTTGCAGGCCTGATCTGGCTGAAGTAGGACTTCTGCTCTGGGTGTGCTACATTGTCCTAGAGCTGAAAGGCACAACGTGCAGGCTTCTTTCCAAGGGGCGAGTTGGGCCCCACAGCATCTTGCTTCCAGCTCTTTGGGAAGCTAAGAAACAACTCGCTCTGCACAGTGCTCTTACAGCCTATCGGGAGCATCTCTTCCAAAGGCCTGTGAAACGCAGATTCTTTGCAGGCCTGATCTGGCTGAAGTAGGACTTCTGCCCTGGGTGTGCTACATTGCCCTAGAGCTGAAAGACACAACGTGCAGGCTTCTTTCCAAAGGGCGAGTTGGGCCCCACAGCATCTTGCTTCCAGCTCTTTGGGAAGCTAAGAAACAACTCGCTCTGCACAGTGCTCTTACAGCCTACCGGGAGCATCTCTTCCAAAGGCCTGTGAAACGCAGTTTCTTTGCAGGCCTGATCTGGCTGAAGTAGGACTTCTGCCCTGGGTGTGCTACATTGCCCTAGAGCTGAAAGGCACAACGGGCAGGCTTCTTTCCAAGGGGCGAGTTGGGCCCAACAGCATCTTGCTTCCAGCTCTTTGGGAAGCTAAGAAACAACTCGCTCTGCACAGTGCTCTTACAGCCTACCGGGAACGAGTCTTACAAAGGCCTGTGAAACGCAGTTTCTTCCCAGCCCTGATCTGGCTGAAGTAGAACTTCTGCTCTGCCGTGTGCAACATGGCCCTAGAGATGCAAGGCACAAAGTCCTGCCTTGTTTCCCCAAGGGGAGACTAGTACCTCAGCGTCCAGCTTCCAGCTCTTGGAGAAGCTAAGAAACAGCTTGCTTGCACAGGGCTCTTTCAGCCGACCTGGAACATGTCTTACAAAGGCCTGTGAAACGCAGTTTCTTTGCAGGCCTGATATGGCTGAAGTAGAACTTCCGCTCTGGGTGTGCTACATTGCCCTAGAGCTGAAAGACGCAACGTGCAGTCTCCTTTCCCAAGGGAGATTAGGGGCCAGAGCATCTTGCTTCCAGCTCTTTGGGAAGCTAAGAAACAACTCGCTCTGCAGACCTCTCTTACAGCCAACCGGGAACATGTGTTGCAAAGGCCTGAGAAATGCAGTTTCTTTGCAGGCCTTATCTCGCTGAGGTAGAACTGCTGCTATGCCCTGTCCTACATCGGCCTAGACTTGCAAGGCTCAACGTCCTGCCTTGACTCCTCAAGGGCAGACAGGCCCCACAGCCTGGGGCTTCCACCTCTTTCGGCAGCTAAGAAACAACTCGCTCTGCATAGGTCTCTTACAGCCTACCGGGAACATGGCTAACAAAGCACTGTGAAACGCAGTTTCTTCCCAGCCCTGATCTGGCTGAAGTAGAACTTCTGCTCTGCCGTGTGCAACATGGCCCTAGAGATGCAAGGCACAAAGTCCTGCATTGTTTCCCCAAGGGGAGACTACTACCTCAGCATCCAGCTTCCAGCTCTTGGAGCAGCTAAGAAACAGCTTGCTTGCACAGGGCTCTTTCAGCCGACCTGGAACATGTCTTACAACGGCCTGTGAAACGCAGTTTCTTTGCAGGCCTGATATGGCTGAAGTAGAACTTCCGCTCTGGGTGTGCCACATTGACCTAGAGCTCAAAGGCACAACGTGCAGGCTTCTTAACAAAGTGCGAGGTGGGACCCAGAGCATCTTGCTTCCAGCTCTTTGGGAAGCTAAGAAACAACTCGCTCTGCACAGCGCTCTTACAGCCTACCGGGAACATATCTTACCAAGGCCTGTGAAATGCAGTTTCTTTGCAGGCCTCATCTCGCTGAGGTAGAACTGCTGCTATGCCGTGTCCTACATCGGCCTAGAGTTGCAAGGCTCAAAGTCCTGCCTTGACTCCTCAAGGGCAGAAAGGCCCCACAGCGTGGGGCTTCCACCTCTTTGGGCAGCTAAGAAACAACTTGCTCTGCACTGGTGTTTTACAGCCTACAGGGAACGAGTCTTACAAAGGCCTGTGAAACGCAGTTTCTTCCCAGCCCTGATCTGACTGAAGTAGAACTGCTGCTCTGCCGGGTCCTACATGGCGCTAGAGCTGCAAGGCACAAAGTCCTGCCTTGATTCCACAAGGGTAGACAAGTCCCTCAGGTCCAGCATCCAGCTCTTTCGGCAGCTAAGAAACAACTCGCTCTGCACAGTGCTCTTACAGCCTACCGGGAACATCTCTTCCAAAGGCCTGTGAAACGCAGTTTCTTTGCAGGCCTGATCTGGCTGAAGTAGGACTTCTGCTCTGGGTGTGCTACATTGCCCTAGAGCTGAAAGGCACAACGTGCAGGCTTCTTTCCAAGGGGCGAGTTGGGCCCCACAGCATCTTGCTTCCAGCTCTTTGAGAAGCTACGAAACAACTCGCTCTGCACAGCGCTCTTACAGCCTACCGGGAACATCTCTTACCAAGGCCTGTGAATCGCAGTTTCTTTGCAGGCCTCATCTCGCTGAGGTAGAACTGCTGCTATGCCGTGTCCTACATCGGCCTAGAGTTGCAAGGCTCAAAGTCCTGCCTTGACTCCTCAAGGGCAGACAGGCCCCACAGCGTGGGGTTTCCACCTCTTTGTGCAGCTAAGAAACAACTTGCTCTGCACTGGTGTTTTACAGCCTACAGGGAACGAGTCTTACAAAGGCCTGTGAAACGCACTTGCTTCCCAGCCCTGATCTGGGTGAAGTAGAACTGCTGCTCTGCCGGGTCCTACATGGCGCTAGAGCGGCAAGGCACAAAGTCCTGCCTTGATTCCACAAGGGTAGACAAGTCCCTCAGGTCCAGCATCCAGCTCTTTCGGCAGCTAAGAAACAACTCGCTCTGCACAGCGCTCTTACAGCCTACCGGGAGCATCTCTTCCAAAGGCCTGTGAAACGCAGTTTCTTTGCAGGCCTGATCTGGCTGAAGTAGGACTTCCGCTCTGGGTGTGCTACTTTGCCCTAGAGCTGAAAGGCACAACGTGCAGGCTTCTTTCCAAAGGGCGAGTTAGGCCCCACAGCATCTTGCTTCCAGCTCTTTGGGAAGCTAAGAAACAACTTGCTCTGCACAGTGCTCTTACAGCCTACGGGGAGCATCTCTTCCAAAGGCCTGTGAAACGCAGTTTCTTTGCAGGCCTGATCTGGCTGAAGTAGGACTTCTGCTCTGGGTGTGCTACATTGGCCTAGAGCTGAAAGGCAAAATGTGCAGGCTTCTTTCCAAAGAGCGAGTTGGGCCCCAAAGCATCTTCCTTCCAGCTCTTTGGGAAGCTAAGAAACAACTCTCTCTGCACAGTGCCCTTACAGCCGACCGGGAACGTCTCTTCCAAAGGCCTGTGAAACGCAGTTCCTTTGCAGGCCTGATCCGGCTGAAGTAGGACTTCTGCTCTGGGTGTGCTACATTGCCCTAGAGCTGAAAGGCACAACGTGCAGGCTTCTTTCGAAGGGGCGAGTTGGGCCCCTCAGCATCTTGCTTCCAGCTCTTTGGGAAGGTAAGAAACAACTCGCGCTGCAGACCTCTCTTACAGCCAACCGGGAACATGTGTTGCAAAGGCCTGAGAAATGCAGTTTCTTTGCAGGCCTTATCTCGCTGAGGTAGAACTGCTGCTATGCCCTGTCCTACATCGGCCTAGACTTGCAAGGCTCAACGTCCTGCCTTGACTCCTCAAGGGCGAGACAGGCCCCACAGCCTGGGGCTTCCAGCTCTTTCGGCAGCTAAGAAACAACTCGCTCTGCATAGGTCTCTTACAGCCTACCGGGAACATGGCTAACAAAGCACTGTGAAACGCAGTTTCTTCCCAGCCCTGATCTGGCTGAAGTAGAACTTCTGCTCTGCCGTGTGCAACATGGCCCTAGAGATGCAAGGCACAAAGTCCTGCATTGTTTCACCAAGGGGAGACTACTACCTCAGCGTCCAGCTTCCAGCTCTTGGAGCAGCTAAGAAACAGCTTGCTTGCACAGGGCTCTTTCAGCCGACCTGGAACATGTCTTACAACGGCCTGTGAAACGCAGTTTCTTTGCAGGCCTGATATGGCTGAAGTAGAACTTCCGCTCTGGGTGTGCCACATTGACCTAGAGCTCAAAGGCACAACGTGCAGGCTTCTTAACAAAGTGCGAGGTGGGACCCAGAGCATCTTGCTTCCAGCTCTTTGGGAAGCTAAGAAACAACTCGCTCTGCACAGCGCTCTTACAGCCTACCGGGAACATATCTTACCAAGGCCTGTGAAATGCAGTTTCTTTGCAGGCCTCATCTCGCTGAGGTAGAACTGCTGCTATGCCGTGTCCTACATCGGCCTAGAGTTGCAAGGCTCAAAGTCCTGCCTTGACTCCTCAAGGGCAGAAAGGCCCCACAGCGTGGGGCTTCCACCTCTTTGGGCAGCTAAGAAACAACTTGCTCTGCACTGGTGTTTTACAGCCTACAGGGAACGAGTCTTACAAAGGCCTGTGAAACGCAGTTTCTTCCCAGCGCTGATCTGACTGAAGTAGAACTGCTGCTCTGCCGGGTCCTACATGGCGCTAGAGCTGCAAGGCACAAAGTCCTGCCTTGATTCCACAAGGGTAGACAAGTCCCTCAGGTCCAGCATCCAGCTCTTTCGGCAGCTAAGAAACAACTCGCTCTGCACAGTGCTCTTACAGCCTACCGGGAACATCTCTTCCAAAGGCCTGTGAAACGCAGTTTCTTTGCAGGCCTGATCTGGCTGAAGTAGGACTTCTGCTCTGGGTGTGCTACATTGCCCTAGAGCTGAAAGGCACAACGTGCAGGCTTCTTTCCAAGGGGCGAGTTGGGCCCCACAGCATCTTGCTTCCAGCTCTTTGAGAAGCTACGAAACAACTCGCTCTGCACAGTGCTCTTACAGCCTACCGGGAACATCTCTTCCAAAGGCCTGTGAAACGCAGTTTCTTTGCAGGCCTGATCTGGCTGAAGTAGGACTTCTGCTCTGGGTGTGCTACTTTGCCCTAGAGCTGAAAGGCACAACGTGCAGGCTTCTTTCCAAAGGGCGAATTGGGCCCCACAGCATCTTGCTTCCAGCTCTTTGGGAACGTAAGAAACCACTAACTCTGCACAGTGCTCTTACAGCCTACCGGGAAAATCTCTTCCAAAGGCCTGTGAAACGCAGTTTCTTTGCAGGCCTGAACTGGCTGAAGTAGGACTTCTGCTCTGGGCGTGCTACTTTGCCATAGAGCTGAAAGGCACAACGTGCAGGCTTCTTTCCAAAGGGCGAGTTGGGCCCCACAGCATCTTGCTTCCAGCTCTTTGGGAAGCTAAGAAACAACTCGCTCTGCACAGTGCTCTTACAGCCTACTGGGAACATCTCTTCCAAAGGCCTGTGAAACGCAGTTTCTTTGCAGGCCTGATCTGGCTGAAGTAGGACTTCTGCTCTGGGTGTGCTACATTGAACTAGAGCTGAAAGGCACAACGTGCAGGCTTCTTTCCAAAGGGCGAGTTGGGCCCCACAGCATCTTGCTTCCAGCTCTTTGGGAAGCTAAGAAACAACTCGCTCTGCACAGTGCTCTTACAGCCTAGTGGGAACATCTCTTCCAAAGGCCTGTGAACCGCAGTTTGTTTGCAGGCCTGATCTGGCTGAAGTAGGACTTCTACTCTGGGTGTGCTACATTGCCCTAGAGCTGAAAGACACAACGTGCAGGCTTCTTTCCAAAGGGCGAGTTGGGCCCCACAACATCTTGCTTCCAGCTCTTTGGGAAGCTAAGAAACAACTCGCTCTGCACAGTGCTCTTACAGCCTACCGGGAGCATCTCTTCCAAAGGCCTGTGAAACGCAGTTTCTTTGCAGGCCTGATCTGGCTGAAGTAGGACTTCTGCTCTGGGTGTGCTACATTGTCCTAGAGCTGAAAGGCACAACGTGCAGGCTTCTTTCCAAGGGGCGAGTTGGGCCCCACAGCATCTTGCTTCCAGCTCTTTGGGAAGCTAAGAAACAACTCGCTCTGCACAGTGCTCTTACAGCCTATCGGGAGCATCTCTTCCAAAGGCCTGTGAAACGCAGATTCTTTGCAGGCCTGATCTGGCTGAAGTAGGACTTCTGCCCTGGGTGTGCTACATTGCCCTAGAGCTGAAAGACACAACGTGCAGGCTTCTTTCCAAAGGGCGAGTTGGGCCCCACAGCATCTTGCTTCCAGCTCTTTGGGAAGCTAAGAAACAACTCGCTCTGCACAGTGCTCTTACAGCCTACCGGGAGCATCTCTTCCAAAGGCCTGTGAAACGCAGTTTCTTTGCAGGCCTGATCTGGCTGAAGTAGGACTTCTGCCCTGGGTGTGCTACATTGCCCTAGAGCTGAAAGGCACAACGGGCAGGCTTCTTTCCAAGGGGCGAGTTGGGCCCAACAGCATCTTGCTTCCAGCTCTTTGGGAAGCTAAGAAACAACTCGCTCTGCACAGTGCTCTTACAGCCTACCGGGAACGAGTCTTACAAAGGCCTGTGAAACGCAGTTTCTTCCCAGCCCTGATCTGGCTGAAGTAGAACTTCTGCTCTGCCGTGTGCAACATGGCCCTAGAGATGCAAGGCACAAAGTCCTGCCTTGTTTCCCCAAGGGGAGACTAGTACCTCAGCGTCCAGCTTCCAGCTCTTGGAGAAGCTAAGAAACAGCTTGCTTGCACAGGGCTCTTTCAGCCGACCTGGAACATGTCTTACAAAGGCCTGTGAAACGCAGTTTCTTTGCAGGCCTGATATGGCTGAAGTAGAACTTCCGCTCTGGGTGTGCTACATTGCCCTAGAGCTGAAAGACGCAACGTGCAGTCTCCTTTCCCAAGGGAGATTAGGGGCCAGAGCATCTTGCTTCCAGCTCTTTGGGAAGCTAAGAAACAACTCGCTCTGCAGACCTCTCTTACAGCCAACCGGGAACATGTGTTGCAAAGGCCTGAGAAATGCAGTTTCTTTGCAGGCCTTATCTCGCTGAGGTAGAACTGCTGCTATGCCCTGTCCTACATCGGCCTAGACTTGCAAGGCTCAACGTCCTGCCTTGACTCCTCAAGGGCAGACAGGCCCCACAGCCTGGGGCTTCCACCTCTTTCGGCAGCTAAGAAACAACTCGCTCTGCATAGGTCTCTTACAGCCTACCGGGAACATGGCTAACAAAGCACTGTGAAACGCAGTTTCTTCCCAGCCCTGATCTGGCTGAAGTAGAACTTCTGCTCTGCCGTGTGCAACATGGCCCTAGAGATGCAAGGCACAAAGTCCTGCATTGTTTCACCAAGGGGAGACTACTACCTCAGCGTCCAGCTTCCAGCTCTTGGAGCAGCTAAGAAACAGCTTGCTTGCACAGGGCTCTTTCAGCCGACCTGGAACATGTCTTACAACGGCCTGTGAAACGCAGTTTCTTTGCAGGCCTGATATGGCTGAAGTAGAACTTCCGCTCTGGGTGTGCCACATTGACCTAGAGCTCAAAGGCACAACGTGCAGGCTTCTTAACAAAGTGCGAGGTGGGACCCAGAGCATCTTGCTTCCAGCTCTTTGGGAAGCTAAGAAACAACTCGCTCTGCACAGCGCTCTTACAGCCTACCGGGAACATATCTTACCAAGGCCTGTGAAATGCAGTTTCTTTGCAGGCCTCATCTCGCTGAGGTAGAACTGCTGCTATGCCGTGTCCTACATCGGCCTAGAGTTGCAAGGCTCAAAGTCCTGCCTTGACTCCTCAAGGGCAGAAAGGCCCCACAGCGTGGGGCTTCCACCTCTTTGGGCAGCTAAGAAACAACTTGCTCTGCACTGGTGTTTTACAGCCTACAGGGAACGAGTCTTACAAAGGCCTGTGAAACGCAGTTTCTTCCCAGCGCTGATCTGACTGAAGTAGAACTGCTGCTCTGCCGGGTCCTACATGGCGCTAGAGCTGCAAGGCACAAAGTCCTGCCTTGATTCCACAAGGGTAGACAAGTCCCTCAGGTCCAGCATCCAGCTCTTTCGGCAGCTAAGAAACAACTCGCTCTGCACAGTGCTCTTACAGCCTACCGGGAACATCTCTTCCAAAGGCCTGTGAAACGCAGTTTCTTTGCAGGCCTGATCTGGCTGAAGTAGGACTTCTGCTCTGGGTGTGCTACATTGCCCTAGAGCTGAAAGGCACAACGTGCAGGCTTCTTTCCAAGGGGCGAGTTGGGCCCCACAGCATCTTGCTTCCAGCTCTTTGGGAAGCTAAGAAACAACTCGCTCTGCACAGTGCTCTTACAGCTTACCGGGAACATCTCTTACCAAGGCCTGTGAAATGCAGTTTCTTTGCAGGCCTCATCTCGCTGAGGTAGAACTGCTGCTATGCCGTGTCCTACATCGGCCTAGAGTTGCAAGGCTCAAAGTCCTGCCTTGACTCCTCAAGGGCAGAAAGGCCCCACAGCGTGGGACTTCCACCCCTTTGGGCAGCTTAGAAACAACTTGCTCTGCACTGGTGTTTTACAGCCTACAGGGAACGAGTCTTACAAAGGCCTGTGAAACGCAGTTTCTTCCCAGCCCTGATCTGGCTGAAGTAGAACTGCTGCTCTGCCGGGTCCTACATGGCGCTACAGCTGCAAGGCACAAAGTCCTGCCTTGATTCCACAAGGGTAGACAAGTCCCTCAGGTCCAGCATCCAGCTCTTTCGGCAGCTAAGAAACAACTCGCTCTGCACAGTGCTCTTACAGCCTACCGGGAACATCTCTTCCAAAGGCTTGTGAAACGCAGTTTCTTTGCAGGCCTGATCTGGCTGAAGTAGGACTTCTGCTCTGGGTGTGCTACATTGTCCTAGAGCTGAAAGGCACAACGTGCAGGCTTCTTTCCAAGGGGCGAGTTGGGCCCCACAGCATCTTGCTTCTAGCTCTTTGGGAAGCTAAGAAACAACTCGCTCTGCACAGTGCTCTTACAGCCTACCGGGAGCATCTCTTCCAAAGGCCTGTCAAACGCAGATTCTTTGCAGGCCTGATCTGGCTGAAGTATTACTTCTGCCCTGGGTGTCCTACATTGCCCTAGAGCTGAAAGACACAACGTGCAGGCTTCTTTCCAAAGGGCGATTTGGGCCCAACAGCATCTTGCTTCCAGCTCTTTGGGAAGCTAAGAAACAACTCGCTCTGCACAGTGCTCTTACAGCCTAGCGGGAACATCTCTTCCAAAGGCCTGTGAAACACAGTTTCTTTGCAGGCCTGATCTGGCTGAAGTGGGACTTCTGCTCTGGGTGTGCTACATTGCCCTAGAGCTGAAAGGCACGACGTGCATGCTTCTTTCCAAAGGGCGAGTTGGGCCCCACAGCATCTTGCTTCCAGCTCTTTGAGAAGCTACGAAACAACTCGGTCTGCTAAGTGCTCTTACAGCCTACCGGGAACATCTCTTCCAAAGGCCTGTGAAACGCAGTTTCTTTGCAGGCCTGATATGGCTGAAGTAGAACTTCCGCTCTGGGTGTGCTACATTGCCCTAGAGCTGAAAGACGCAACGTGCAGTCTCCTTTCCCAAGGGAGATTAGGGGCCAGAGCATCTTGCTTCCAGCTCTTTGGGAAGCTAAGAAACAACTCGCTCTGCAGACCTCTCTTACAGCCAACCGGGAACATGTGTTGCAAAGGCCTGAGAAATGCAGTTTCTTTGCAGGCCTTATCTCGCTGAGGTAGAACTGCTGCTATGCCCTGTCCTACATCGGCCTAGACTTGCAAGGCTCAACGTCCTGCCTTGACTCCTCAAGGGCAGACAGGCCCCACAGCCTGGGGCTTCCACCTCTTTCGGCAGCTAAGAAACAACTCGCTCTGCATAGGTCTCTTACAGCCTACCGGGAACATGGCTAACAAAGCACTGTGAAACGCAGTTTCTTCCCAGCCCTGATCTGGCTGAAGTAGAACTTCTGCTCTGCCGTGTGCAACATGGCCCTAGAGATGCAAGGCACAAAGTCCTGCATTGTTTCACCAAGGGGAGACTACTACCTCAGCGTCCAGCTTCCAGCTCTTGGAGCAGCTAAGAAACAGCTTGCTTGCACAGGGCTCTTTCAGCCGACCTGGAACATGTCTTACAACGGCCTGTGAAACGCAGTTTCTTTGCAGGCCTGATATGGCTGAAGTAGAACTTCCGCTCTGGGTGTGCCACATTGACCTAGAGCTCAAAGGCACAACGTGCAGGCTTCTTAACAAAGTGCGAGGTGGGACCCAGAGCATCTTGCTTCCAGCTCTTTGGGAAGCTAAGAAACAACTCGCTCTGCACAGCGCTCTTACAGCCTACCGGGAACATATCTTACCAAGGCCTGTGAAATGCAGTTTCTTTGCAGGCCTCATCTCGCTGAGGTAGAACTGCTGCTATGCCGTGTCCTACATCGGCCTAGAGTTGCAAGGCTCAAAGTCCTGCCTTGACTCCTCAAGGGCAGAAAGGCCCCACAGCGTGGGGCTTCCACCTCTTTGGGCAGCTAAGAAACAACTTGCTCTGCACTGGTGTTTTACAGCCTACAGGGAACGAGTCTTACAAAGGCCTGTGAAACGCAGTTTCTTCCCAGCCCTGATCTGACTGAAGTAGAACTGCTGCTCTGCCGGGTCCTACATGGCGCTAGAGCTGCAAGGCACAAAGTCCTGCCTTGATTCCACAAGGGTAGACAAGTCCCTCAGGTCCAGCATCCAGCTCTTTCGGCAGCTAAGAAACAACTCGCTCTGCACAGTGCTCTTACAGCCTACCGGGAACATCTCTTCCAAAGGCCTGTGAAACGCAGTTTCTTTGCAGGCCTGATCTGGCTGAAGTAGGACTTCTGCTCTGGGTGTGCTACTTTGCCCTAGAGCTGAAAGGCACAACGTGCAGGCTTCTTTGCAAAGGGCGAATTGGGCCCCACAGCATCTTGCTTCCAGCTCTTTGGGAAGCTAAGAAACAACTCGCTCTGCACAGTGCTCTTACAGCCTACCGGGAACATCTCTTCCAAAGGCCTGTGAAACGCAGTTTCTTTGCAGGCCTGATCTGGCTGAAGTAGGACTTCTGCTCTGGGTGTGCTACTTTTCCCTAGAGCTGAAAGGCACAACGTGCAGGCTTCTTTCCAAAGGGCGAGTTGGGCCCCACAGCATCTTGCTTCCAGCTCTTTGGGAAGCTAGGAAACAACTCGCTCTGCACAGTGCTCTTACAGCATACGGGGAACATCTCTTCCAAAGGCCTGTGAAACGCAGTTTCTTTGCAGGCCTGATCTGGCTGAAGTAGGACTTCTGCTCTGGGTGTGCTACTTTGCCCTAGAGCTGAAAGGCACAACGTGCAGGCTTCTTTCCAAAGGGCGAGTTGGGCCCCACAGCATCTTGCTTCCAGCTCTTTGGGAAGCTAAGAAACAACTCGCTCTGCACAGTGCTCTTACAGACTACCGGGAACATCTCTTCCATAGGCTTGTGAAACGCAGTTTCTTTGCAGGCCTGATCTGGCTGAAGTAGGACTTCTGCTCTGGGTGTGCTACTTTGCCCTAGAGCTGAAAGGCACAACGTGCAGGCTTCTTTCCAAGGGGCGAGTTGGGCCCCACAGCATCTTGCTGCCACCTCTTTGGGAAGCTAAGAAACAACTCTCTCTGCACAGTGCTCTTACAGCCTAGTGGGAACATCTCTTCCAAAGGCCTGTGAAACGCAGTTTCTTTGCAGGCCTCATCTGGCTGCAGTAGGACTTCTGCTCTGGGTGTGCTACTTTGCCCTAGAGCTGAAAGGCACAACGTGCAGGCTTCTTTCCAAAGGGCGAGTTGGGCCCCACAGCATCTTGCTTCCAGCTCTTTGGGAAGCTAAGAAACAACTCGCTCTGCACAGTGCTCTTACAGCCTACCGGGAACATCTCTTCCAAAGGCCTGTGAAACGCAGTTTCTTTGCAGGCCTGATCTGGCTGAAGTAGGACTTCTGCTCTGGGTGTGCTACTTTGCCCTAGAGCTGAAAGGCACAACGTGCAGGCTTCTTTCCAAAGGGCGAGTTGGGCCCCACAGCATCTTGCTTCCAGCTCTTTGGTAAGCTAAGAAACCACTCGCTCTGCACAGTGCTCTTACAGCCTACCGGGAACATCTCTTCCAAAGGCCTGTGAAACGCAGTTTCTTTGCAGGCCTGATCTGGCTGAAGTAGGACTTCTGCTCTGGGTGTGCTACTTTGCCCTAGAGCTGAAAGGCACAACGTGCAGGCTTCTTTCCAAAGGGCGAGTTGGGCCCCACAGCATCTTGCTTCCAGCTCTTTGGGAAGCTAAGAAACAACTCGCTCTGCACAGCGCTCTTACAGCCTACCGGGAACATCTCTTACCAAGGCCTGTGAAATGCAGTTTCTT
>NW_027228342.1:0-120986 GCF_037783145.1 Equus przewalskii
CTGAAGCAGGTCTTCTGCTCTGGGTGTGCTACTTTGCCCTAGAGCTGAAAGGCACAACGTGCAGGCTTCTTTCCAAAGGGCGAGTTGGGCCCCACAGCATCTTGCTTCCAGCTCTTTGGGAAGGTAAGAAACCACTCGCTCTGCACAGTGCTCTTACAGCCTACCGGGAACATCTCTTCCAAAGGCCTGTGAAACGCAGTTTCTTTTCAGGCCTGATCTGGCTGAAGTAGGACTTCTGCTCTGGGTGTGCTACTTTGCCCTAGAGCTGAAAGGCACAACGTGCAGGCTTCTTTCCAAAGGGCGAGTTGGGCCCCACAGCATCTTGCTTCCAGCTCTTTGGGAAGCTAAGAAACAACTCGCTCTGCACAGTGCTCTTACAGCCTACCGGGAACGTCTCTTACAAAGGCCTGTGAAACGCAGTTTCTTTGCAAGCCTGATCTGGCTGAAGTAGGACTTCTGCTCTGGGTGTGCTACATTGTCCTAGAGCTGAAAGGCACAACGTGCAGGCTTCTTTCCAAAGGGCGAGTTGGGCCCCACAGCATCTTGCTTCCACCTCTTTGGGAAGCTAAGAAACAACTCGCTCTGCACAGTGCTCTTACAGCCTACCGGGAACATCTCTTCCAAAGGCCTGTGAAACGCAGTTTCTTTGCAGGCCTGATCTGGCTGAAGTAGGACTTCTGCTCTGGGTGTGCTACTTTGCCCTAGAGCTGAAAGGCACAACGTGCAGGCTTCTTTCCAAAGGGCGAGTTGGGCCCCACAGCATCCTGCTTCCAGCTCTTTGGGAAGCTAAGAAACAACTCGCTCTGCACAGTGCTCTTACAGCCTACCGGGAACATCTCTTCCAAAAGCCTGTGAAACGCAGTTTCTTTGCAGGCCTGATCTGGCTGAAGTAGGTCTTCTGGTCTGGGTGTGCTACTTTGCCCTAGAGCTGAAAGGCACAACGTGCAGGCTTCTTTCCAAAGGGCGAGTTGGGCCCCACAGCATCCTGCTTCCAGCTCTTTGGAAAGCTAAGAAACAACTCGCTCTGCACAGTGCTCTTACAGCCAACCGGGAGCATCTCTTGCAAAGGCCTGAGAAATGCAGTTTCTTTGCAGGCCTTATCTCGCTGAGGTAGAACTGCTGCTGTGCCATATCCTACTTCGGCCTAGAGTTGCAAGTCTCAAAGTCCTGCCTTGATTCCTCAAGGGCAGACAGGCCCCACAGCGTGGGGCTTCCACCTCTTTGGGCCGCTAAGAAACAACTTGCTCTGCACTTGTGTTTTACAGCCTACAGGGAACGAGTCTTACAAAGGCCTGTGAAACGCAGTTTCTTCCCAGCCCTCATCTGGCTGAAGTAGAACTTCTGCTCTGCCGGGTCCTACATGGCGCTAGAGCTGCAAGGCGCAAAGTTCTGCCTTGATTCCACAAGGGTAGACAAGCCCCTCAGGTAAAACATCCAGCTCTTTCGGCAGCTAAGAAACAACTCGCTCTGCATAGGGCTCTTACAGCCTACCGGGAACATGTCTTACAAAGGACTGTGAAACGCAGTTTCTTCCCAGCCCTGATCTGGCTGAAGTAGAACTTCTGCTCTGGGTGTGCCACATTGACCTAGAGCTCAAAGGCACAACGTGCAGGCTTCTTAAAAAAGGGCGAGGTGGGACCCAGAGCATCTTGCTTCCAGCTCTTTGGGAAGCTAAGAAACAACTCGCTCTGCACAGCGCTCTTACAGCCTACCGGGAACATCTCTTACGAGGCCTGTGAAACGCAGTTTCTTTGCAGGCCTGATCTGGCTGAAGTGGAACTTCTGCTCTGGGTGTGCCACATTGCCCTATAGCTGAAAGGCACAACGTGCACGCTTCTTTCCAAAGGGAGAGTTGGGCCGCAGAGCATCTTGCTTCCAGCTCTTTGGGAAGCTAAGAAACAACTCGCTCTGCACAGTGCTCTTACAGCCTACCGGGAACATCTCTTCCAAAGGCCTGTGAAACGCAGTTTCTTTGCAGGCCTGATCTTACTGAAGTAGAATTTCTGCTCTGGGTGTGCTACATTGGCATAGAGCTGCCATGCCCAAAGTGCTGGCTTCCTTGCAAAGGGGTAGAGAGGCCCCAAAGCATCTTGCTTCCAGCTCTTTGGGTGGCTAAGAAACTACTGGCTCTGCCCAGTGTTCTTACAACCTACCTGGAACATCTGTTACCAAGGCCTGTGAAATGCAGTTTCTTGGCAGGCCTGATCTGGCTGAAGCAGACCTTCTGCTCTGGGTGTGCTACATTGGCATAGAGATGCCAGGCTCAAAGGGTTGCCTTGTTTCCAAAGGGGGAGAGAGGCCCCATACATCTTGCTTCCAGCTCTTTGGGAAGCTAAGAAACAACTGGCACTGAAAAATGCTACCACAGCCTACCGGGAACATCACTTCCAAAGGCCTGTGAAACGCAGTTTCTTGGCAGGCCTGATCTTACTGAAGTAGAATTTCTGCTCTGGGTGTGCTACATTTGCCTACAGCAGCCAGACCAGAAGGGCTGCCTTGTTTGCAAAGGGGCAGAGAGGCCCCAAAGCATCTTGCTTCCAGCTCTTTGGGAAGCTAAGAAACAACTGGCTCTGCCCAGTGCTCTTACAGCCTATGTGGAACATCTGTTCCCAAGGCCTGTGAACGCAGTTTCTTGGCAGGCCTGATCTGGCTGAAGTAGAACTTCTGCTCTGGGTGTGCTACATTGCCCTAGAGCTGAAAGGCACAACGTGCCGTCTCCTTTCCAAAGGGCGAGTTGGGCCCCAAAGCATCTTGCTTCCAGCTCTTTGGAAGCTGAGAAACAACTCGCTCTACACACGTCTCTTAGAGCCTACCGGGAACATCTCTTACAAAGGCCTCTGAAACGCAGTTTCTTTGCAGGCCTTATCTCGCTGAGGTAGAACTGCTGCTGTGCTGTGTCCTACATCGGCCTAGAGTTGCAAGGCTCAAAGTCCTGCCTTGACTCCTCAAGGGCAGACAGGCCCCACAGCGTGGGGCTTCCAGCTCTTTGGGCAGCTAAGAAACAACTTGCTCTGCACTGGTGTTTTACAACCTACAGGGAACGAGTCTTACAAAGGCCTGTGAAACGCAGTTTCTTCCCAGGCCTGATCTTGCTGAAGTAGAACTTCTGCTCTGCCATGTCCTACATGGGCCTAGAGCTGCAAGGCACAAATTCCTGCCTTGTGTCCTCAAGGGCAGACAGGCCCCACAGCGTGGGGCTTCCAGCTCTTTGGGCAGCTGAGAAACAGCTTGCTCTGCACTGGTGTTTTACAGCCTACAGGGATCGAGTCTTACAAAGGCCTGCGAAATGCAGTTTCTTCCCAGGACTTATCTTGCTGAAGTAGAACTTCTGCTCTGCCGTGTCCTACATGGGCCTAGAGCTGCAAGGCACAAAGTCCTGCCTTGCTTCCCCAAGGGGAGACTAGACCCTCAGCATCCAGCTACCAGCTCTTTGCGCAGCTAGGCAACAACTCGCTCTGCATTGGTGTTTTACAGCCTACCGGGAAGATATCTTACAAAGGCCTGTGAAACGCAGTTTCTTGGTAGGCCTGATCTGACTGAAGCAGAACTTCTGCACTGGGTGTGCTGCATTGGCATAGAGCTGCCATGCCCAAAGTGCTGGCTTCCTTGCAAAGGGGTAGAGAGGCCCCAAAGCGTCTTGCTTCCAGCTCTTTGGGTAGCTAAGAAACTACTGGCTCTGCCCAGTGTTCTTACAACCTACCTGGAACATCTGTTACCAAGGCCTGTGAAATGCAGTTTCTTGGCAGGCCTGATCTGGCTGAAGCAGACCTTCTGCTCTGGGTGTGCTACATTGCCCTAGAGCTGAAAGGCACAACGTGCAGGCTTCTTTCCAGAGGGCGAGTTGGGCCCCACAGCCTCTTGCTTCCAGCTCTGTGGGAAGTTAAGGAACAACTCGCTCTGCACAGTGCTCTTACAGCCTACCGGGAACATCTCTTCCAAAGGCCTGTGAAACGCAGTTTCTTTGCAGGCCTGATCTGGCTGAAGTAGGACTTCTGCTCTGGGTGTGCTACTTTGCCCTAGAGCTGAAAGGCACAACGTGCAGGCTTCTTTCCAAAGGGCGAGTTGGGCCCCACAGCATCTTGCTTCCAGCTCTTTGGGAACCTAAGAAACAACTCGCTCTGCACAGTGCTCTTACAGCCTACCGGGAACATCTCTTCCAAAGGCCTGTGAAATGCAGTTTCTTTGCAGGCCTGATCTGGCTGAAGCAGGTCTTCTGCTCTGGGTGTGCTACTTTGCCCTAGAGCTGAAAGGCACAACGTGCAGGCTTCTTTCCAAAGGGCGAGTTGGGCCCCACAGCATCTTGCTTCCAGCTCTTTGGGAAGGTAAGAAACCACTCGCTCTGCACAGTGCTCTTACAGCCTACCGGGAACATCTCTTCCAAAGGCCTGTGAAACGCAGTTTCTTTTCAGGCCTGATCTGGCTGAAGTAGGACTTCTGCTCTGGGTGTGCTACTTTGCCCTAGAGCTGAAAGGCACAACGTGCAGGCTTCTTTCCAAAGGGCGAGTTGGGCCCCACAGCATCTTGCTTCCAGCTCTTTGGGAAGCTAAGAAACAACTCGCTCTGCACAGTGCTCTTACAGCCTACCGGGAACGTCTCTTACAAAGGCCTGTGAAACGCAGTTTCTTTGCAAGCCTGATCTGGCTGAAGTAGGACTTCTGCTCTGGGTGTGCTACATTGTCCTAGAGCTGAAAGGCACAACGTGCAGGCTTCTTTCCAAAGGGCGAGTTGGGCCCCACAGCATCTTGCTTCCACCTCTTTGGGAAGCTAAGAAACAACTCGCTCTGCACAGTGCTCTTACAGCCTACCGGGAACATCTCTTCCAAAGGCCTGTGAAACGCAGTTTCTTTGCAGGCCTGATCTGGCTGAAGTAGGACTTCTGCTCTGGGTGTGCTACTTTGCCCTAGAGCTGAAAGGCACAACGTGCAGGCTTCTTTCCAAAGGGCGAGTTGGGCCCCACAGCATCCTGCTTCCAGCTCTTTGGGAAGCTAAGAAACAACTCGCTCTGCACAGTGCTCTTACAGCCTACCGGGAACATCTCTTCCAAAAGCCTGTGAAACGCAGTTTCTTTGCAGGCCTGATCTGGCTGAAGTAGGTCTTCTGGTCTGGGTGTGCTACTTTGCCCTAGAGCTGAAAGGCACAACGTGCAGGCTTCTTTCCAAAGGGCGAGTTGGGCCCCACAGCATCCTGCTTCCAGCTCTTTGGAAAGCTAAGAAACAACTCGCTCTGCACAGTGCTCTTACAGCCAACCGGGAGCATCTCTTGCAAAGGCCTGAGAAATGCAGTTTCTTTGCAGGCCTTATCTCGCTGAGGTAGAACTGCTGCTGTGCCATATCCTACTTCGGCCTAGAGTTGCAAGTCTCAAAGTCCTGCCTTGATTCCTCAAGGGCAGACAGGCCCCACAGCGTGGGGCTTCCACCTCTTTGGGCCGCTAAGAAACAACTTGCTCTGCACTTGTGTTTTACAGCCTACAGGGAACGAGTCTTACAAAGGCCTGTGAAACGCAGTTTCTTCCCAGCCCTCATCTGGCTGAAGTAGAACTTCTGCTCTGCCGGGTCCTACATGGCGCTAGAGCTGCAAGGCGCAAAGTTCTGCCTTGATTCCACAAGGGTAGACAAGCCCCTCAGGTAAAACATCCAGCTCTTTCGGCAGCTAAGAAACAACTCGCTCTGCATAGGGCTCTTACAGCCTACCGGGAACATGTCTTACAAAGGACTGTGAAACGCAGTTTCTTCCCAGCCCTGATCTGGCTGAAGTAGAACTTCTGCTCTGGGTGTGCCACATTGACCTAGAGCTCAAAGGCACAACGTGCAGGCTTCTTAAAAAAGGGCGAGGTGGGACCCAGAGCATCTTGCTTCCAGCTCTTTGGGAAGCTAAGAAACAACTCGCTCTGCACAGCGCTCTTACAGCCTACCGGGAACATCTCTTACGAGGCCTGTGAAACGCAGTTTCTTTGCAGGCCTGATCTGGCTGAAGTGGAACTTCTGCTCTGGGTGTGCCACATTGCCCTATAGCTGAAAGGCACAACGTGCACGCTTCTTTCCAAAGGGAGAGTTGGGCCGCAGAGCATCTTGCTTCCAGCTCTTTGGGAAGCTAAGAAACAACTCGCTCTGCACAGTGCTCTTACAGCCTACCGGGAACATCTCTTCCAAAGGCCTGTGAAACGCAGTTTCTTTGCAGGCCTGATCTTACTGAAGTAGAATTTCTGCTCTGGGTGTGCTACATTGGCATAGAGCTGCCATGCCCAAAGTGCTGGCTTCCTTGCAAAGGGGTAGAGAGGCCCCAAAGCATCTTGCTTCCAGCTCTTTGGGTGGCTAAGAAACTACTGGCTCTGCCCAGTGTTCTTACAACCTACCTGGAACATCTGTTACCAAGGCCTGTGAAATGCAGTTTCTTGGCAGGCCTGATCTGGCTGAAGCAGACCTTCTGCTCTGGGTGTGCTACATTGGCATAGAGATGCCAGGCTCAAAGGGTTGCCTTGTTTCCAAAGGGGGAGAGAGGCCCCATACATCTTGCTTCCAGCTCTTTGGGAAGCTAAGAAACAACTGGCACTGAAAAATGCTACCACAGCCTACCGGGAACATCACTTCCAAAGGCCTGTGAAACGCAGTTTCTTGGCAGGCCTGATCTTACTGAAGTAGAATTTCTGCTCTGGGTGTGCTACATTTGCCTACAGCAGCCAGACCAGAAGGGCTGCCTTGTTTGCAAAGGGGCAGAGAGGCCCCAAAGCATCTTGCTTCCAGCTCTTTGGGAAGCTAAGAAACAACTGGCTCTGCCCAGTGCTCTTACAGCCTATGTGGAACATCTGTTCCCAAGGCCTGTGAACGCAGTTTCTTGGCAGGCCTGATCTGGCTGAAGTAGAACTTCTGCTCTGGGTGTGCTACATTGCCCTAGAGCTGAAAGGCACAACGTGCCGTCTCCTTTCCAAAGGGCGAGTTGGGCCCCAAAGCATCTTGCTTCCAGCTCTTTGGAAGCTGAGAAACAACTCGCTCTACACACGTCTCTTAGAGCCTACCGGGAACATCTCTTACAAAGGCCTCTGAAACGCAGTTTCTTTGCAGGCCTTATCTCGCTGAGGTAGAACTGCTGCTGTGCTGTGTCCTACATCGGCCTAGAGTTGCAAGGCTCAAAGTCCTGCCTTGACTCCTCAAGGGCAGACAGGCCCCACAGCGTGGGGCTTCCAGCTCTTTGGGCAGCTAAGAAACAACTTGCTCTGCACTGGTGTTTTACAACCTACAGGGAACGAGTCTTACAAAGGCCTGTGAAACGCAGTTTCTTCCCAGGCCTGATCTTGCTGAAGTAGAACTTCTGCTCTGCCATGTCCTACATGGGCCTAGAGCTGCAAGGCACAAATTCCTGCCTTGTGTCCTCAAGGGCAGACAGGCCCCACAGCGTGGGGCTTCCAGCTCT
This sequence comes from Equus przewalskii, assembly GCF_037783145.1. Lineage (NCBI taxonomy): Eukaryota > Metazoa > Chordata > Mammalia > Perissodactyla > Equidae > Equus > Equus przewalskii. Next base: position 7,408 of record NW_027228342.1, read on the forward strand.
TTGGGCAGCTGAGAAACAGCTTGCTCTGCACTGGTGTTTTACAGCCTACAGGGATCGAGTCTTACAAAGGCCTGCGAAATGCAGTTTCTTCCCAGGACTTATCTTGCTGAAGTAGAACTTCTGCTCTGCCGTGTCCTACATGGGCCTAGAGCTGCAAGGCACAAAGTCCTGCCTTGCTTCCCCAAGGGGAGACTAGACCCTCAGCATCCAGCTACCAGCTCTTTGCGCAGCTAGGCAACAACTCGCTCTGCATTGGTGTTTTACAGCCTACCGGGAAGATATCTTACAAAGGCCTGTGAAACGCAGTTTCTTGGTAGGCCTGATCTGACTGAAGCAGAACTTCTGCACTGGGTGTGCTGCATTGGCATAGAGCTGCCATGCCCAAAGTGCTGGCTTCCTTGCAAAGGGGTAGAGAGGCCCCAAAGCGTCTTGCTTCCAGCTCTTTGGGTAGCTAAGAAACTACTGGCTCTGCCCAGTGTTCTTACAACCTACCTGGAACATCTGTTACCAAGGCCTGTGAAATGCAGTTTCTTGGCAGGCCTGATCTGGCTGAAGCAGACCTTCTGCTCTGGGTGTGCTACATTGCCCTAGAGCTGAAAGGCACAACGTGCAGGCTTCTTTCCAGAGGGCGAGTTGGGCCCCACAGCCTCTTGCTTCCAGCTCTTTGGGAAGTTAAGGAACAACTCGCTCTGCACAGTGCTCTTACAGCCTACCGGGAACATCTCTTCCAAAGGCCTGTGAAACGCAGTTTCTTTGCAGGCCTGATCTGGCTGAAGTAGGACTTCTGCTCTGGGTGTGCTACTTTGCCCTAGAGCTGAAAGGCACAACGTGCAGGCTTCTTTCCAAAGGGCGAGTTGGGCCCCACAGCATCTTGCTTCCAGCTCTTTGGGAACCTAAGAAACAACTCGCTCTGCACAGTGCTCTTACAGCCTACCGGGAACATCTCTTCCAAAGGCCTGTGAAATGCAGTTTCTTTGCAGGCCTGATCTGGCTGAAGCAGGTCTTCTGCTCTGGGTGTGCTACTTTGCCCTAGAGCTGAAAGGCACAACGTGCAGGCTTCTTTCCAAAGGGCGAGTTGGGCCCCACAGCATCTTGCTTCCAGCTCTTTGGGAAGCTAAGAAACCACTCGCTCTGCACAGTGCTCTTACAGCCTACCGGGAACATCTCTTCCAAAGGCCTGTGAAACGCAGTTTCTTTTCAGGCCTGATCTGGCTGAAGTAGGACTTCTGCTCTGGGTGTGCTACTTTGCCCTAGAGCTGAAAGGCACAACGTGCAGGCTTCTTTCCAAAGGGCGAGTTGGGCCCCACAGCATCCTGCTTCCAGCTCTTTGGGAAGCTAAGAAACAACTCGCTCTGCACAGTGCTCTTACAGCCTACCGGGAACGTCTCTTACAAAGGCCTGTGAAACGCAGTTTCTTTGCAGGCCTGATCTGGCTGAAGTAGGACTTCTGCTCTGGGTGTGCTACATTGTCCTAGAGCTGAAAGGCACAACGTGCAGGCTTCTTTCCAAAGGGCGAGTTGGGCCCCACAGCATCCTGCTTCCAGCTCTTTGGAAAGCTAAGAAACAAGTCGCTCTGCACAGTGCTCTTACAGCCAACCGGGAGCATCTCTTGCAAAGGCCTGAGAAATGCAGTTTCTTTGCAGGCCTTATCTCGCTGAGGTAGAACTGCTGCTATGCCATATCCTACTTCGGCCTAGAGTTGCAAGTCTCAAAGTCCTGCCTTGATTCCTCAAGGGCAGACAGGCCCCACAGCGTGGGGCTTCCACCTCTTTGGGCCGCTAAGAAACAACTTGCTCTGCACTTGTGTTTTACAGCCTACAGGGAACGAGTCTTACAAAGGCCTGTGAAACGCAGTTTCTTCCCAGCCCTCATCTGGCTGAAGTAGAACTTCTGCTCTGCCGGGTCCTACATGGCGCTAGAGCTGCAAGGCGCAAAGTTCTGCCTTGATTCCACAAGGGTAGACAAGCCCCTCAGGTAAAACATCCAGCTCTTTCGGCAGCTAAGAAACAACTCGCTCTGCATAGGGCTCTTACAGCCTACCGGGAACATGTCTTACAAAGGACTGTGAAACGCAGTTTCTTCCCAGCCCTGATCTGGCTGAAGTAGAACTTCTGCTCTGGGTGTGCCACATTGACCTAGAGCTCAAAGGCACAACGTGCAGGCTTCTTAAAAAAGGGCGAGGTGGGACCCAGAGCATCTTGCTTCCAGCTCTTTGGGAAGCTAAGAAACAACTCGCTCTGCACAGCGCTCTTACAGCCTACCGGGAACATCTCTTACGAGGCCTGTGAAACGCAGTTTCTTTGCAGGCCTGATCTGGCTGAAGTGGAACTTCTGCTCTGGGTGTGCCACATTGCCCTATAGCTGAAAGGCACAACGTGCACGCTTCTTTCCAAAGGGAGAGTTGGGCCGCAGAGCATCTTGCTTCCAGCTCTTTGGGAAGCTAAGAAACAACTCGCTCTGCACAGTGCTCTTACAGCCTACCGGGAACATCTCTTACAAAGGCCTGTGAAATGCAGTTTCTTTGCAAGCCTGATCTGGCTGAAGTAGGACTTCTGCTCTGGTGGGCTACATTGCCCTAGAGCTGAAAGGCACAACGTGCAGGCTTCTTTCCAAAGGGCGAGTTGGGCCCCACAGCATCTTGCTTCCAGCTCTTTGGGAAGCTAAGAAACAACTCGCTCTGCACAGTGCTCTTACAGCCTACCGGGAACATCTCTTCCAAAGGCCTGTGAAACGCAGTTTCTTTGCAGGCCTGATCTTACTGAAGTAGAATTTCTGCTCTGGGTGTGCTACATTGGCATAGAGCTGCCATGCCCAAAGTGCTGGCTTCCTTGCAAAGGGGTAGAGAGGCCCCAAAGCATCTTGCTTCCAGCTCTTTGGGTGGCTAAGAAACTACTGGCTCTGCCCAGTGTTCTTACAACCTACCTGGAACATCTGTTACCAAGGCCTGTGAAATGCAGTTTCTTGGCAGGCCTGATCTGGCTGAAGCAGACCTTCTGCTCTGGGTGTGCTACATTGGCATAGAGCTGCCAGGCTCAAAGGGTTGCCTTGTTTCCAAAGGGGGAGAGAGGCCCCATACATCTTGCTTCCAGCTCTTTGGGAAGCTAAGAAACAACTGGCACTGAAAAATGCTACCACAGCCTACCGGGAACATCACTTCCAAAGGCCTGTGAAACGCAGTTTCTTGGCAGGCCTGATCTTACTGAAGTAGAATTTCTGCTCTGGGTGTGCTACATTTGCCTACAGCAGCCAGACCAGAAGGGCTGCCTTGTTTGCAAAGGGGCAGAGAGGCCCCAAAGCATCTTGCTTCCAGCTCTTTGGGAAGCTAAGAAACAACTGGCTCTGCCCAGTGCTCTTACAGCCTATGTGGAACATCTGTTCCCAAGGCCTGTGAACGCAGTTTCTTGGCAGGCCTGATCTGGCTGAAGTAGAACTTCTGCTCTGGGTGTGCTACATTGCCCTAGAGCTGAAAGGCACAACGTGCCGTCTCCTTTCCAAAGGGCGAGTTGGGCCCCAAAGCATCTTGCTTCCAGCTCTTTGGAAGCTGAGAAACAACTCGCTCTACACACGTCTCTTAGAGCCTACCGGGAACATCTCTTACAAAGGCCTCTGAAACGCAGTTTCTTTGCAGGCCTTATCTCGCTGAGGTAGAACTGCTGCTGTGCTGTATCCTACATCGGCCTAGAGTTGCAAGGCTCAAAGTCCTGCCTTGACTCCTCAAGGGCAGACAGGCCCCACAGCGTGGGGCTTCCAGCTCTTTGGGCAGCTAAGAAACAACTTGCTCTGCACTGGTGTTTTACAACCTACAGGGAACGAGTCTTACAAAGGCCTGTGAAACGCAGTTTCTTCCCAGCCCTGATCTGGCTGAAGTAGAACTTCTGCTCTGCCGGGTCCTACATGGCGCTAGAGCTGCAAGGCACAAAGTCCTGCCTTGTTTCCACAAGGGTAGACAAGTCCCTCAGGTCCAGCTTCCAGCTCTTTCGGCAGTTAAGAAACAACTCGCTCTGCATAGGGCTCTTACAGCCTACCAGGAACATGTCTTGCAAAGGACTGTGAAACGCAGTTTCTTCCCAGCCCTGATATGGCTGAAGTAGTACTTCTGCTCTTCCGTGTCCTACATGGGCCTAGAGCTGCAAGGCACAAAGTCCTGCCTTGCTTCCCCAAGGGGAGACTAGACCCTCAGCATCCAGCTACCAGCTCTTTGCGCAGCTAGGCAACAACTCGCTCTGCATTGGTGTTTTACAGCCTACCGGGAAGATATCTTACAAAGGCCTGTGAAACGCAGTTTCTTGGTAGGCCTGATCTGACTGAAGCAGAACTTCTGCACTGGGTGTGCTGCATTGGCATAGAGCTGCCATGCCCAAAGTGCTGGCTTCCTTGCAAAGGGGTAGAGAGGCCCCAAAGCGTCTTGCTTCCAGCTCTTTGGGTAGCTAAGAAACTACTGTCTCTGCCCAGTGTTCTTACAACCTACCTGGAACATCTGTTACCAAGGCCTGTGAAATGCAGTTTCTTGGCAGGCCTTATCTGGCTGAAGCAGACCTTCTGCTCTGGGTGTGCTACATTGCCCTAGAGCTGAAAGGCACAACGTGCAGGCTTCTTTCCAGAGGGCGAGTTGGGCCCCACAGCCTCTTGCTTCCAGCTCTTTGGGAAGTTAAGGAACTACTCGCTCTGCACAGTGCTCTTACAGCCTACCGGGAACATCTCTTCCAAAGGCCTGTGAAACGCAGTTTCTTTGCAGGCCTGATCTGGCTGAAGTAGGACTTCTGCTCTGGGTGTGCTACTTTGCCCTAGAGCTGAAAGGCACAACGTGCAGGCTTCTTTCCAAAGGGCGAGTTGGGCCCCACAGCATCTTGCTTCCAGCTCTTTGGGAACCTAAGAAACAACTCGCTCTGCACAGTGCTCTTACAGCCTACCGGGAACATGTCTTCCAAAGGCCTGTGAAACGCAGTTTCTTTGCAGGCCTGATCTGGCTGAAGTAGGACTTCTGCTCTGGGTGTGCTACTTTGCCCTAGAGCTGAAAGGCACAACGTGCAGGCTTCTTTCCAAAGGGCGAGTTGGGCCCCACAGCATCTTGCTTCCAGCTCTTTGGGAAGCTAAGAAACCACTCGCTCTGCACAGTGCGCTTACAGCCTACCGGGAACATCTCTTCCAAAGGCCTGTGAAACGCAGTTTCTTTGCAGGCCTGATCTGGCTGAAGTAGGACTTCTGCTCTGGGTGTGCTACTTTGCCCTAGAGCTGAAAGGCACAACGTGCAGGCTTCTTTCCAAAGGGCGAGTTGGGCCCCACAGCATCCTGCTTCCAGCTCTTTGGGAAGCTAAGAAACAACTCGCTCTGCACAGTGCTCTTACAGCCTACCGGGAACATCTCTTCCAAAAGCCTGTGAAACGCAGTTTCTTTGCAGGCCTGATCTGGCTGAAGTAGGTCTTCTGGTCTGGGTGTGCTACTTTGCCCTAGAGCTGAAAGGCACAACGTGCAGGCTTCTTTCCAAAGGGCGAGTTGGGCCCCACAGCATCCTGCTTCCAGCTCTTTGGAAAGCTAAGAAACAACTCGCTCTGCACAGTGCTCTTACAGCCCACCGGGAGCATCTCTTGCAAAGGCCTGAGAAATGCAGTTTCTTTGCAGGCCTTATCTCGCTGAGGTAGAACTGCTGCTATGCCATATCCTACTTCGGCCTAGAGTTGCAAGTCTCAAAGTCCTGCCTTGATTCCTCAAGGGCAGACAGGCCCCACAGCGTGGGGCTTCCACCTCTTTGCGCCGCTAAGAAACAACTTGCTCTGCACTTGTGTTTTACAGCCTATGAAACGCAGTTTCTTTGCAGGCCTGATCTGGCTGAAGTAGGACTTCTGCTCTGGGTGTGCTACTTTGCCCTAGAGCTGAAAGGCACAACGTGCAGGCTTCTTTCCAAAGGGCGAGTTGGGCCCCACAGCATCCTGCTTCCAGCTCTTTGGGAAGCTAAGAAACAACTCGCTCTGCACAGTGCTCTTACAGCCTACCGGGAACATCTCTTCCAAAAGCCTGTGAAACGCAGTTTCTTTGCAGGCCTGATCTGGCTGAAGTAGGTCTTCTGGTCTGGGTGTGCTACTTTGCCCTAGAGCTGAAAGGCACAACGTGCAGGCTTCTTTCCAAAGGGCGAGTTGGGCCCCACAGCATCCTGCTTCCAGCTCTTTGGAAAGCTAAGAAACAACTCGCTCTGCACAGTGCTCTTACAGCCAACCGGGAGCATCTCTTGCAAAGGCCTGAGAAATGCAGTTTCTTTGCAGGCCTTATCTCGCTGAGGTAGAACTGCTGCTATGCCATATCCTACTTCGGCCTAGAGTTGCAAGTCTCAAAGTCCTGCCTTGATTCCTCAAGGGCAGACAGGCCCCACAGCGTGGGGCTTCCACCTCTTTGGGCCGCTAAGAAACAACTTGCTCTGCACTTGTGTTTTACAGCCTACAGGGAACGAGTCTTACAAAGGCCTGTGAAACGCAGTTTCTTCCCAGCCCTGATCTGGCTGAAGTAGAACTTCTGCTCTGCCGGGTCCTACATGGCGCTAGAGCTGCAAGGCGCAAAGTTCTGCCTTGATTCCACAAGGGTAGAGAAGCCCCTCAGGTAAAACATCCAGCTCTTTCGGCAGCTAAGAAACAACTCGCTCTGCATAGGGCTCTTACAGCCTACCGGGAACATGTCTTACAAAGGACTGTGAAACGCAGTTGCTTCCCAGCCCTGATCTGGCTGAAGTAGAACTTCTGCTCTGGGTGTGCCACATTGACCTAGAGCTCAAAGGCACAACGTGCAGGCTTCTTAAAAAAGGGCGAGGTGGGACCCAGAGCATCTTGCTTCCAGCTCTTTGGGAAGCTAAGAAACAACTCGCTCTGCACAGCGCTCTTACAGCCTACCGGGAACATCTCTTACGAGGCCTGTGAAACGCAGTTTCTTGGCAGGCCTGATCTGGCTGAAGTGGAACTTCTGCTCTGGGTGTGCCACATATCCCTAGAGCTGAAAGGCACAACGTGCAGGCTTCTTTCCAAAGGGCGAGTTGGGCCCCACAGCATCTTGCTTCCAGCTCTTTGGGAAGCTAAGAAACAACTCGCTCTGCACAGTGCTCTTACAGCCTACCGGGAACATCTCTTGCAAAGGCCTGTGAAACGCAGTTTCTTTGCAGGCCTGATCTTACTGAAGTAGAATTTCTGCTCTGGGTGTGCTACATTGGCATAGAGCTGCCATGCCCAAAGTGCTGGCTTCCTTGCAAAGGGGTAGAGAGGCCCCAAAGCATCTTGCTTCCAGCTCTTTGGGTGGCTAAGAAACTACTGGCTCTGCCCAGTGTTCTTACAACCTACCTGGAACATCTGTTACCAAGGCCTGTGAAATGCAGTTTCTTGGCAGGCCTGATCTGGCTGAAGCAGACCTTCTGCTCTGGGTGTGCTACATTGGCATAGAGCTGCCAGGCTCAAAGGGTTGCCTTGTTTCCAAAGGGGGAGAGAGGCCCCATACATCTTGCTTCCAGCTCTTTGGGAAGCTAAGAAACAACTGGCACTGAAAAATGCTACCACAGCCTACCGGGAACATCACTTCCAAAGGCCTGTGAAACGCAGTTTCTTGGCAGGCCTGATCTTACTGAAGTAGAATTTCTGCTCTGGGTGTGCTACATTTGCCTACAGCAGCCAGACCAGAAGGGCTGCCTTGTTTGCAAAGGGGCAGAGAGGCCCCAAAGCATCTTGCTTCCAGCTCTTTGGGAAGCTAAGAAACAACTGGCTCTGCCCAGTGCTCTTACAGCCTATGTGGAACATCTGTTCCCAAGGCCTGTGAACGCAGTTTCTTGGCAGGCCTGATCTGGCTGAAGTAGAACTTCTGCTCTGGGTGTGCTACATTGCCCTAGAGCTGAAAGGCACAACGTGCCGTCTCCTTTCCAAAGGGCGAGTTGGGCCCCAAAGCATCTTGCTTCCAGCTCTTTGGAAGCTGAGAAACAACTCGCTCTACACACGTCTCTTAGAGCCTACCGGGAACATCTCTTACAAAGGCCTCTGAAACGCAGTTTCTTTGCAGGCCTTATCTCGCTGAGGTAGAACTGCTGCTGTGCTGTGTCCTACATCGGCCTAGAGTTGCAAGGCTCAAAGTCCTGCCTTGACTCCTCAAGGGCAGACAGGCCCCACAGCGTGGGGCTTCCAGCTCTTTGGGCAGCTAAGAAACAACTTGCTCTGCACTGGTGTTTTACAACCTACAGGGAACGAGTCTTACAAAGGCCTGTGAAACGCAGTTTCTTCCCAGCCCTGATCTGGCTGAAGTAGAACTTCTGCTCTGCCGGGTCCTACATGGCGCTAGAGCTGCAAGGCACAAAGTCCTGCCTTGTTTCCACAAGGGTAGACAAGTCCCTCAGGTCCAGCTTCCAGCTCTTTCGGCAGTTAAGAAACAACTCGCTCTGCATAGGGCTCTTACAGCCTACCGGGAACATGTCTTGCAAAGGACTGTGAAACGCAGTTTCTTCCCAGCCCTGATATGGCTGAAGTAGTACTTCTGCTCTGCCGTGTCCTACATGGGCCTAGAGCTGCAAGGCACAAAGTCCAGCCTTGTTTCCCCAAGGGGAGACAGGCCCCACAGCGTGGGGCTTCCAGCTCTTTGGGCAGCTAAGAAACAACTTGCTCTGCACTGGTGTTTTACAGCCTACAGGGAACGAGTCTTACAAAGGCCTGTGAAACGCAGTTTCTTCCCAGGCCTGATCTTGCTGAAGTAGAACTTCTGCTCTGCCGTGTCCTACATGGGCCTAGAGCTGCAAGGCACAAATTCCTGCCTTGTGTCCTCAAGGGCAGACAGGCCCCACAGCATGGGGCTTCCAGCTCTTTGGGCAGCTGAGAAACAACTTGCTCTGCACTGGTGTTTTACAGCCTACAGGGATCGAGTCTTACAAAGGCCTGCGAAATGCAGTTTCTTCCCAGGACTTATCTTGCTGAAGTAGAACTTCTGCTCTGCCGTGTCCTACATGGGCCTAGAGCTGCAAGGCACAAAGTCCTGCCTTGCTTCCCCAAGGGGAGACTAGACCCTCAGCATCCAGCTACCAGCTCTTTGCGCAGCTAGGCAACAACTCGCTCTGCATTGGTGTTTTACAGCCTACTGGGAAGATATCTTACAAAGGCCTGTGAAACGCAGTTTCTTGGTAGGCCTGATCTGACTGAAGCAGAACTTCTGCACTGGGTGTGCTGCATTGGCATAGAGCTGCCATGCCCAAAGTGCTGGCTTCCTTGCAAAGGGGCAGAGAGGCCCCAAAGCGTCTTGCTTCCAGCTCTTTGGGTAGCTAAGAAACTACTGTCTCTGCCCAGTGTTCTTACAACCTACCTGGAACATCTGTTACCAAGGCCTGTGAAATGCAGTTTCTTGGCAGGCCTGATCTGGCTGAAGTAGGACTTCTGCTCTGGGTGTGCTACTTTGCCCTAGAGCTGAAAGGCACAACGTGCAGGCTTCTTTCCAAAGGGCGAGTTGGGCCCCACAGCATCTTGCTTCCAGCTCTTTGGGAACCTAAGAAACAACTCGCTCTGCACAGTGCTCTTACAGCCTACCGGGAACATCTCTTCCAAAGGCCTGTGAAACGCAGATTCTTTGCAGGCCTGATCTGGCTGAAGTAGGACTTCTGCTCTGGGTGTGCTACTTCGCCCTAGAGCTGAAAGGCACAACGTGCAGGCTTCTTTCCAAAGGGCGAGTTGGGCCCCACTGCATCTTGCTTCCAGCTCTTTGGGAAGCTAAGAAACCACTCGCTCTGCACAGTGCGCTTACAGCCTACCGGGAACATCTCTTCCAAAGGCCTGTGAAACGCAGTTTCTTTGCAGGCCTGATCTGGCTGAAGTAGGACTTCTGCTCTGGGTGTGCTACTTTGCCCTAGAGCTGAAAGGCACAACGTGCAGGCTTCTTTCCAAAGGGCGAGTTGGGCCCCACAGCATCCTGCTTCCAGCTCTTTGGGAAGCTAAGAAACAACTCGCTCTGCACAGTGCTCTTACAGCCTACCGGGAACATCTCTTCCAAAAGCCTGTGAAACGCAGTTTCTTTGCAGGCCTGATCTGGCTGAAGTAGGTCTTCTGGTCTGGGTGTGCTACTTTGCCCTAGAGCTGAAAGGCACAACGTGCAGGCTTCTTTCCAAAGGGCGAGTTGGGCCCCACAGCATCCTGCTTCCAGCTCTTTGGAAAGCTAAGAAACAACTCGCTCTGCACAGTGCTCTTACAGCCAACCGGGAGCATCTCTTGCAAAGGCCTGAGAAATGCAGTTTCTTTGCAGGCCTTATCTCGCTGAGGTAGAACTGCTGCTATGCCATATCCTACTTCGGCCTAGAGTTGCAAGTCTCAAAGTCCTGCCTTGATTCCTCAAGGGCAGACAGGCCCCACAGCGTGGGGCTTCCACCTCTTTGGGCCGCTAAGAAACAACTTGCTCTGCACTTGTGTTTTACAGCCTACAGGGAACGAGTCTTACAAAGGCCTGTGAAACGCAGTTTCTTCCCAGCCCTGATCTGGCTGAAGTAGAACTTCTGCTCTGCCGGGTCCTACATGGCGCTAGAGCTGCAAGGCGCAAAGTTCTGCCTTGATTCCACAAGGGTAGACAAGCCCCTCAGGTAAAACATCCAGCTCTTTCGGCAGCTAAGAAACAACTCGCTCTGCATAGGGCTCTTACAGCCTACCGGGAACATGTCTTACAAAGGACTGTGAAACGCAGTTTCTTCCCAGCCCTGATCTGGCTGAAGTAGAACTTCTGCTGTGGGTGTGCCACATTGACCTAGAGCTCAAAGGCACAACGTGCAGGCTTCTTAAAAAAGGGCGAGGTGGGACCCAGAGCATCTTGCTTCCAGCTCTTTGGGAAGCTAAGAAACAACTCGCTCTGCACAGTGCTCTTACAGCCTACCGGGAACATCTCTTCCAAAGGCCTGTGAAACGCAGTTTCTTTGCAGGCCTGATCTTACTGAAGTAGAATTTCTGCTCTGGGTGTGCTACATTGGCATAGAGCTGCCATGCCCAAAGTGCTGGCTTCCTTGCAAAGAGGTAGAGAGGCCCCAAAGCATCTTGCTTCCAGCTCTTTGGGTGGCTAAGAAACTACTGGCTCTGCCCAGTGTTCTTACAACCTACCTGGAACATCTGTTACCAAGGCCTGTGAAATGCAGTTTCTTGGCAGGCCTGATCTGGCTGAAGCAGACCTTCTGCTCTGGGTGTGCTACATTGGCATAGAGCTGCCAGGCTCAAAGGGTTGCCTTGTTTCCAAAGGGGGAGAGAGGCCCCATACATCTTGCTTCCAGCTCTTTGGGAAGCTAAGAAACAACTGGCACTGAAAAATGCTACCACAGCCTACCGGGAACATCACTTCCAAAGGCCTGTGAAACGCAGTTTCTTGGCAGGCCTGATCTTACTGAAGTAGAATTTCTGCTCTGGGTGTGCTACATTTGCCTACAGCAGCCAGACCAGAAGGGCTGCCTTGTTTGCAAAGGGGCAGAGAGGCCCCAAAGCATCTTGCTTCCAGCTCTTTGGGAAGCTAAGAAACAACTGGCTCTGCCCAGTGCTCTTACAGCCTATGTGGAACATCTGTTCCCAAGGCCTGTGAACGCAGTTTCTTGGCAGGCCTGATCTGGCTGAAGTAGAACTTCTGCTCTGGGTGTGCTACATTGCCCTAGAGCTGAAAGGCACAACGTGCCGTCTCCTTTCCAAAGGGCGAGTTGGGCCCCAAAGCATCTTGCTTCCAGCTCTTTGGAAGCTGAGAAACAACTCGCTCTACACACGTCTCTTAGAGCCTACCGGGAACATCTCTTACAAAGGCCTCTGAAACGCAGTTTCTTTGCAGGCCTTATCTCGCTGAGGTAGAACTGCTGCTGTGCTGTGTCCTACATCGGCCTAGAGTTGCAAGGCTCAAAGTCCTGCCTTGACTCCTCAAGGGCAGACAGGCCCCACAGCGTGGGGCTTCCAGCTCTTTGGGCAGCTAAGAAACAACTTGCTCTGCACTGGTGTTTTACAACCTACAGGGAACGAGTCTTACAAAGGCCTGTGAAACGCAGTTTCTTCCCAGCCCTGATCTGGCTGAAGTAGAACTTCTGCTCTGCCGGGTCCTACATGGCGCTAGAGCTGCAAGGCACAAAGTCCTGCCTTGTTTCCACAAGGGTAGACAAGTCCCTCAGGTCCAGCTTCCAGCTCTTTCGGCAGTTAAGAAACAACTCGCTCTGCATAGGGCTCTTACAGCCTACCGGGAACATGTCTTGCAAAGGACTGTGAAACGCAGTTTCTTCCCAGCCCTGATATGGCTGAAGTAGTACTTCTGCTCTGCCGTGTCCTACATGGGCCTAGAGCTGCAAGGCACAAAGTCCAGCCTTGTTTCCCCAAGGGGAGACAGGCCCCACAGCGTGGGGCTTCCAGCTCTTTGGGCAGCTAAGAAACAACTTGCTCTGCACTGGTGTTTTACAGCCTACAGGGAACGAGTCTTACAAAGGCCTGTGAAACGCAGTTTCTTCCCAGGCCTGATCTTGCTGAAGTAGAACTTATGCTCTGCCATGTCCTACATGGGCCTAGAGCTGCAAGGCACAAATTCCTGCCTTGTGTCCTCAAGGGCAGACAGGCCCCACAGCATGGGGCTTCCAGCTCTTGGGCAGCTGAGAAACAGCTTGCTCTGCACTGGTGTTTTACAGCCTACAGGGATCGAGTCTTACAAAGGCCTGCGAAATGCAGTTTCTTCCCAGGACTTATCTTGCTGAAGTAGAACTTCTGCTCTGCCGTGTCCTACATGGGCCTAGAGCTGCAAGGCACAAAGTCCTGCCTTGCTTCCCCAAGGGGAGACTAGACCCTCAGCATCCAGCTACCAGCTCTTTGCGCAGCTAGGCAACAACTCGCTCTGCATTGGTGTTTTACAGCCTACTGGGAAGATATCTTACAAAGGCCTGTGAAACGCAGTTTCTTGGTAGGCCTGATCTGACTGAAGCAGAACTTCTGCACTGGGTGTGCTGCATTGGCATAGAGCTGCCATGCCCAAAGTGCTGGCTTCCTTGCAAAGGGGTAGAGAGGCCCCAAAGCGTCTTGCTTCCAGCTCTTTGGGTAGCTAAGAAACTACTGTCTCTGCCCAGTGTTCTTACAACCTACCTGGAACATCTGTTACCAAGGCCTGTGAAATGCAGTTTCTTGGCAGGCCTGATCTGGCTGAAGTAGGACTTCTGCTCTGGGTGTGCTACTTTGCCCTAGAGCTGAAAGGCACAACGTGCAGGCTTCTTTCCAAAGGGCGAGTTGGGCCCCACAGCATCTTGCTTCCAGCTCTTTGGGAACCTAAGAAACAACTCGCTCTGCACAGTGCTCTTACAGCCTACCGGGAACATCTCTTCCAAAGGCCTGTGAAACGCAGATTCTTTGCAGGCCTGATCTGGCTGAAGTAGGACTTCTGCTCTGGGTGTGCTACTTTGCCCTAGAGCTGAAAGGCACAACGTGCAGGCTTCTTTCCAAAGGGCGAGTTGGGCCCCACTGCATCTTGCTTCCAGCTCTTTGGGAAGCTAAGAAACCACTCGCTCTGCACAGTGCGCTTACAGCCTACCGGGAACATCTCTTCCAAAGGCCTGTGAAACGCAGTTTCTTTGCAGGCCTGATCTGGCTGAAGTAGGACTTCTGCTCTGGGTGTGCTACTTTGCCCTAGAGCTGAAAGGCACAACGTGCAGGCTTCTTTCCAAAGGGCGAGTTGGGCCCCACAGCATCCTGCTTCCAGCTCTTTGGGAAGCTAAGAAACAACTCGCTCTGCACAGTGCTCTTACAGACTACCGGGAACATCTCTTCCAAAAGCCTGTGAAACGCAGTTTCTTTGCAGGCCTGATCTGGCTGAAGTAGGTCTTCTGGTCTGGGTGTGCTACTTTGCCCTAGAGCTGAAAGGCACAACGTGCAGGCTTCTTTCCAAAGGGCGAGTTGGGCCCCACAGCATCCTGCTTCCAGCTCTTTGGAAAGCTAAGAAACAACTCGCTCTGCACAGTGCTCTTACAGCCAACCGGGAGCATCTCTTGCAAAGGCCTGAGAAATGCAGTTTCTTTGCAGGCCTTATCTCGCTGAGGTAGAACTGCTGCTATGCCATATCCTACTTCGGCCTAGAGTTGCAAGTCTCAAAGTCCTGCCTTGATTCCTCAAGGGCAGACAGGCCCCACAGCGTGGGGCTTCCACCTCTTTGGGCCGCTAAGAAACAACTTGCTCTGCACTTGTGTTTTACAGCCTACAGGGAACGAGTCTTACAAAGGCCTGTGAAACGCAGTTTCTTCCCAGCCCTGATCTGGCTGAAGTAGAACTTCTGCTCTGCCGGGTCCTACATGGCGCTAGAGCTGCAAGGCGCAAAGTTCTGCCTTGATTCCACAAGGGTAGACAAGCCCCTCAGGTAAAACATCCAGCTCTTTCGGCAGCTAAGAAACAACTCGCTCTGCATAGGGCTCTTACAGCCTACCGGGAACATGTCTTACAAAGGACTGTGAAACGCAGTTTCTTCCCAGCCCTGATCTGGCTGAAGTAGAACTTCTGCTCTGGGTGTGCCACATTGACCTAGAGCTCAAAGGCACAACGTGCAGGCTTCTTAAAAAAGGGCGAGGTGGGACCCAGAGCATCTTGCTTCCAGCTCTTTGGGAAGCTAAGAAACAACTCGCTCTGCACAGTGCTCTTACAGCCTACCGGGAACATCTCTTACGAGGCCTGTGAAATGCAGTTTCTTGGCAGGCCTGATCTGGCTGAAGTGGAACTTCTGCTCTGGGTGTGCCACATTGCCCTAGAGCTGAAAGGCACAACGTGCAGGCTTCTTTCCAAAGGGCGAGTTGGGCCCCACAGCATCTTGCTTCCAGCTCTTTGGGAAGCTAAGAAACAACTCGCTCTGCACAGTGCTCTTACAGCCTACCGGGAACATCTCTTCCAAAGGCCTGTGAAACGCAGTTTCTTTGCAGGCCTGATCTTACTGAAGTAGAATTTCTGCTCTGGGTGTGCTACATTGGCATAGAGCTGCCATGCCCAAAGTGCTGGCTTCCTTGCAAAGGGGTAGAGAGGCCCCAAAGCATCTTGCTTCCAGCTCTTTGGGTGGCTAAGAAACTACTGGCTCTGCCCAGTGTTCTTACAACCTACCTGGAACATCTGTTACCAAGGCCTGTGAAATGCAGTTTCTTGGCAGGCCTGATCTGGCTGAAGCAGACCTTCTGCTCTGGGTGTGCTACATTGGCATAGAGCTGCCAGGCTCAAAGGGTTGCCTTGTTTCCAAAGGGGGAGAGAGGCCCCATACATCTTGCTTCCAGCTCTTTGGGAAGCTAAGAAACAACTGGCACTGAAAAATGCTACCACAGCCTACCGGGAACATCACTTCCAAAGGCCTGTGAAACGCAGTTTCTTGGCAGGCCTGATCTTACTGAAGTAGAATTTCTGCTCTGGGTGTGCTACATTTGCCTACAGCAGCCAGACCAGAAGGGCTGCCTTGTTTGCAAAGGGGCAGAGAGGCCCCAAAGCATCTTGCTTCCAGCTCTTTGGGAAGCTAAGAAACAACTGGCTCTGCCCAGTGCTCTTACAGCCTATGTGGAACATCTGTTCCCAAGGCCTGTGAACGCAGTTTCTTGGCAGGCCTGATCTGGCTGAAGTAGAACTTCTGCTCTGGGTGTGCTACATTGCCCTAGAGCTGAAAGGCACAACGTGCCGTCTCCTTTCCAAAGGGCGAGTTGGGCCCCAAAGCATCTTGCTTCCAGCTCTTTGGAAGCTGAGAAACAACTCGCTCTACACACGTCTCTTAGAGCCCACCGGGAACATCTCTTACAAAGGCCTCTGAAACGCAGTTTCTTTGCAGGCCTTATCTCGCTGAGGTAGAACTGCTGCTGTGCTGTGTCCTACATCGGCCTAGAGTTGCAAGGCTCAAAGTCCTGCCTTGACTCCTCAAGGGCAGACAGGCCCCACAGCGTGGGGCTTCCAGCTCTTTGGGCAGCTAAGAAACAACTTGCTCTGCACTGGTGTTTTACAACCTACAGGGAACGAGTCTTACAAAGGCCTGTGAAACGCAGTTTCTTCCCAGCCCTGATCTGGCTGAAGTAGAACTTCTGCTCTGCCGGGTCCTACATGGCGCTAGAGCTGCAAGGCACAAAGTCCTGCCTTGTTTCCACAAGGGTAGACAAGTCCCTCAGGTCCAGCTTCCAGCTCTTTCGGCAGTTAAGAAACAACTCGCTCTGCATAGGGCTCTTACAGCCTACCGGGAACATGTCTTGCAAAGGACTGTGAAACGCAGTTTCTTCCCAGCCCTGATATGGCTGAAGTAGTACTTCTGCTCTGCCGTGTCCTACATGGGCCTAGAGCTGCAAGGCACAAAGTCCAGCCTTGTTTCCCCAAGGGGAGACAGGCCCCACAGCGTGGGGCTTCCAGCTCTTTGGGCAGCTAAGAAACAACTTGCTCTGCACTGGTGTTTTACAGCCTACAGGGAACGAGTCTTACAAAGGCCTGTGAAACGCAGTTTCTTCCCAGGCCTGATCTTGCTGAAGTAGAACTTCTGCTCTGCCGTGTCCTACATGGGCCTAGAGCTGCAAGGCACAAATTCCTGCCTTGTGTCCTCAAGGGCAGACAGGCCCCACAGCATGGGGCTTCCAGCTCTTTGGGCAGCTGAGAAACAACTTGCTCTGCACTGGTGTTTTACAGCCTACAGGGAACGAGTCTTACAAAGGCCTGTGAAACGCAGTTTCTTCCCAGCCCTGATGTGGCTGAAGTAGAACTTCTGCCCTGCCGGGTCCTACATGGCGCCTAGAGCTGCAAGGCGCAAAGTTCTGCCTTGATTCCACAAGGGTAGAGATAGCCCCTCAGGTAAAACATCCAGCTCTTTCGGCAGCTAAGAAACAACTCGCTCTGCATAGGGCTCTTACAGCCTACCGGGAACATGTCTTACAAAGGACTGTGAAACGCAGTTTCTTCCCAGCCCTGATCTGGCTGAAGTAGAACTTCTGCTCTGGTTGTGCCACATTGACCTAGAGCTCAAAGGCACAACGTGCAGACTTCTTAAAAAAGGGCGAGGTGGGACCCAGAGCATCTTGCTTCCAGCTCTTTGGGAAGCTAAGAAACAACTCGCTCTGCACAGCGCTCTTACAGCCTACCGGGAACATCTCTTACGAGGCCTGTGAAACGCAGTTTCTTGGCAGGCCTGATCTGGCTGAAGTGGAACTTCTGCTCTGGGTGTGCCACATTGCCCTAGAGCTGAAAGGCACAACGTGCAGGCTTCTTTCCAAAGGGCGAGTTGGGCCCCACAGCATCTTGCTTCCAGCTCTTTGGGAAGCTAAGAAACAACTCGCTCTGCACAGTGCTCTTACAGCCTACCGGGAACATCTCTTCCAAAGGCCTGTGAAACGCAGTTTCTTTGCAGGCCTGATCTTACTGAAGTAGAATTTCTGCTCTGGGTGTGCTACATTGGCATAGAGCTGCCATGCCCAAAGTGCTGGCTTCCTTGCAAAGGGGTAGAGAGGCCCCAAAGCATCTTGCTTCCAGCTCTTTGGGTGGCTAAGAAACTACTGGCTCTGCCCAGTGTTCTTACAACCTACCTGGAACATCTGTTACCAAGGCCTGTGAAATGCAGTTTCTTGGCAGGCCTGATCTGGCTGAAGCAGACCTTCTGCTCTGGGTGTGCTACATTGGCATAGAGCTGCCAGGCTCAAAGGGTTGCCTTGTTTCCAAAGGGGGAGAGAGGCCCCATACATCTTGCTTCCAGCTCTTTGGGAAGCTAAGAAACAACTGGCACTGAAAAATGCTACCACAGCCTACCGGGAACATCACTTCCAAAGGCCTGTGAAACGCAGTTTCTTGGCAGGCCTGATCTTACTGAAGTAGAATTTCTGCTCTGGGTGTGCTACATTTGCCTACAGCAGCCAGACCAGAAGGGCTGCCTTGTTTGCAAAGGGGCAGAGAGGCCCCAAAGCATCTTGCTTCCAGCTCTTTGGGAAGCTAAGAAACAACTGGCTCTGCCCAGTGCTCTTACAGCCTATGTGGAACATCTGTTCCCAAGGCCTGTGAACGCAGTTTCTTGGCAGGCCTGATCTGGCTGAAGTAGAACTTCTGCTCTGGGTGTGCTACATTGCCCTAGAGCTGAAAGGCACAACGTGCCGTCTCCTTTCCAAAGGGCGAGTTGGGCCCCAAAGCATCTTGCTTCCAGCTCTTTGGAAGCTGAGAAACAACTCGCTCTACACACGTCTCTTAGAGCCTACCGGGAACATCTCTTACAAAGGCCTCTGAAACGCAGTTTCTTTGCAGGCCTTATCTCGCTGAGGTAGAACTGCTGCTGTGCTGTGTCCTACATCGGCCTAGAGTTGCAAGGCTCAAAGTCCTGCCTTGACTCCTCAAGGGCAGACAGGCCCCACAGCGTGGGGCTTCCAGCTCTTTGGGCAGCTAAGAAACAACTTGCTCTGCACTGGTGTTTTACAACCTACAGGGAACGAGTCTTACAAAGGCCTGTGAAACGCAGTTTCTTCCCAGCCCTGATCTGGCTGAAGTAGAACTTCTGCTCTGCCGGGTCCTACATGGCGCTAGAGCTGCAAGGCACAAAGTCCTGCCTTGTTTCCACAAGGGTAGACAAGTCCCTCAGGTCCAGCTTCCAGCTCTTTCGGCAGTTAAGAAACAACTCGCTCTGCATAGGGCTCTTACAGCCTACCGGGAACATGTCTTGCAAAGGACTGTGAAACGCAGTTTCTTCCCAGCCCTGATATGGCTGAAGTAGTACTTCTGCTCTGCCGTGTCCTACATGGGCCTAGAGCTGCAAGGCACAAAGTCCAGCCTTGTTTCCCCAAGGGGAGACAGGCCCCACAGCGTGGGGCTTCCAGCTCTTTGGGCAGCTAAGAAACAACTTGCCTTGCACTGGTGTTTTACAGCCTACAGGGAACGAGTCTTACAAAGGCCTGTGAAACGCAGTTTTTTCCCAGGCCTGATCTTGCTGAAGTAGAACTTCTGCTCTGCCGTGTCCTACATGGGCCTAGAGCTGCAAGGCACAAATTCCTGCCTTGTGTCCTCAAGGGCAGACAGGCCCCACAGCATGGGGCTTCCAGCTCTTTGGGCAGCTGAGAAACAACTTGCTCTGCACTGGTGTTTTACAGCCTACAGGGATCGAGTCTTACAAAGGCCTGCGAAATGCAGTTTCTTCCCAGGACTTATCTTGCTGAAGTAGAACTTCTGCTCTGCCGTGTCCTACATGGGCCTAGAGCTGCAAGGCACAAAGTCCTGCCTTGCTTCCCCAAGGGGAGACTAGACCCTCAGCATCCAGCTACCAGCTCTTTGCGCAGCTAGGCAACAACTCGCTCTGCATTGGTGTTTTACAGCCTACCGGGAAGATATCTTACAAAGGCCTGTGAAACGCAGTTTCTTGGTAGGCCTGATCTGACTGAAGCAGAACTTCTGCACTGGGTGTGCTGCATTGGCATAGAGCTGCCATGCCCAAAGTGCTGGCTTCCTTGCAAAGGGGTAGAGAGGCCCCAAAGCGTCTTGCTTCCAGCTCTTTGGGTAGCTAAGAAACTACTGTCTCTGCCCAGTGTTCTTACAACCTACCTGGAACATCTGTTACCAAGGCCTGTGAAATGCAGCTTCTTGGCAGGCCTGATCTGGCTGAAGCAGACCTTCTGCTCTGGGTGTGCTACATTGCCCTAGAGCTGAAAGGCACAACGTGCAGGCTTCTTTCCAGAGGGCGAGTTGGGCCCCACAGCCTCTTGCTTCCAGCTCTTTGGGAAGTTAAGGAACAACTCGCTCTGCACAGTGCTCTTACAGCCTACCGGGAACATCTCTTCCAAAGGCCTGTGAAACGCAGTTTCTTTGCAGGCCTGATCTGGCTGAAGTAGGACTTCTGCTCTGGGTGTGCTACTTTGCCCTAGAGCTGAAAGGCACAACGTGCAGGCTTCTTTCCAAAGGGCGAGTTGGGCCCCACAGCATCCTGCTTCCAGCTCTTTGGGAACCTAAGAAACAACTCGCTCTGCACAGTGCTCTTACAGCCTACCGGGGACATCTCTTGCAAAGGCCTGTGAAACGCAGTTTCTTTGCAGGCCTGATCTGGCTGAAGTAGGACTTCTGCTCTGGGTGTGCTACTTTGCCCTAGAGCTGAAAGGCACAACGTGCAGGCTTCTTTCCAAAGGGCGAGTTGGGCCCCACAGCATCCTGCTTCCAGCTCTTTGGGAAGCTAAGAAACAACTCGCTCTGCACAGTGCTCTTACAGCCTACCGGGAACATCTCTTCCAAAAGCCTGTGAAACACAGTTTCTTTGCAGGCCTGATCTGGCTGAAGTAGGTCTTCTGGTCTGGGTGTGCTACTTTGCCCTAGAGCTGAAAGGCACAACGTGCAGGCTTCTTTCCAAAGGGCGAGTTGGGCCCCACAGCATCCTGCTTCCAGCTCTTTGGAAAGCTAAGAAACAACTCGCTCTGCACAGTGCTCTTACAGCCAACCGGGAGCATCTCTTGCAAAGGCCTGAGAAATGCAGTTTCTTTGCAGGCCTTATCTCGCTGAGGTAGAACTGCTGCTATGCCATATCCTACTTCGGCCTAGAGTTGCAAGTCTCAAAGTCCTGCCTTGATTCCTCAAGGGCAGACAGGCCCCACAGTGTGGGGCTTCCACCTCTTTGGGCCGCTAAGAAACAACTTGCTCTGCACTTGTGTTTTACAGCCTACAGGGAACGAGTCTTACAAAGGCCTGTGAAACGCAGTTTCTTCCCAGCCCTGATCTGGCTGAAGTAGAACTTCTGCTCTGCCGGGTCCTACATGGCGCTAGAGCTGCAAGGCGCAAAGTCCTGCCTTGTTTCCACAAGGGTAGACAAGTCCCTCAGGTCCAGCTTCCAGCTCTTTCGGCAGTTAAGAAACAACTCGCTCTGCATAGGGCTCTTACAGCCTACCGGGAACATGTCTTGCAAAGGACTGTGAAACGCAGTTTCTTCCCAGCCCTGATATGGCTGAAGTAGTACTTCTGCTCTGCCGTGTCCTACATGGGCCTAGAGCTGCAAGGCACAAAGTCCAGCCTTGTGTCCTCAAGGGCAGACAGGCCCCACAGCGTGGGGCTTCCAGCTCTTTGGGCAGCTGAGAAACAACTTGCTCTGCACTGGTGTTTTACAGCCTACAGGGAACGAGTCTTACAAAGGCCTGCGAAACGCAGTTTCTTCCCAGGCCTGATCTTGCTGAAGTAGAACTTCTGCTCTGCCGTGTCCTACATGGGCCTAGAGCTGCAAGGCACAAATTCCTGCCTTGTGTCCTCAAGGGCAGACAGGCCCCACAGCGTGGGGCTTCCAGCTCTTTGGGCAGCTGAGAAACAACTTGCTCTGCACTGGTGTTTTACAGCCTACAGGGATCGAGTCTTACAAAGGCCTGCGAAATGCAGTTTCTTCCCAGGACTTATCTTGCTGAAGTAGAACTTCTGCTCTGCCGTGTCCTACATGGGCCTAGAGCTGCAAGGCACAAAGTCCTGCCTTGCTTCCCCAAGGGGAGACTAGACCCTCAGCATCCAGCTACCAGCTCTTTGCGCAGCTAGGCAACAACTCGCTCTGCATTGGTGTTTTACAGCCTACCGGGAAGATATCTTACAAAGGCCTGTGAAATGCAGTTTCTTGGTAGGCCTGATCTGACTGAAGCAGAACTTCTGCACTGGGTGTGCTGCATTGGCATAGAGCTGCCATGCCCAAAGTGCTGGCTTCCTTGCAAAGGGGTAGAGAGGCCCCAAAGCATCTTGCTTCCAGCTCTTTGGGTAGCTAAGAAACTACTGGCTCTGCCCAGTGTTCTTACAACCTACCTGGAACATCTGTTACCAAGGCCTGTGAAATGCAGTTTCTTGGCAGGCCTGATCTGGCTGAAGCAGACCTTCTGCTCTGGGTGTGCTACATTGCCCTAGAGCTGAAAGGCACAACGTGCAGGCTTCTTTCCAAAGGGCGAGTTGGGCCCCACAGCCTCTTGCTTCCAGCTCTTTGGGAAGTTAAGGAACAACTCGCTCTGCACAGTGCTCTTACAGCCTACCGGGAACATCTCTTCCAAAGGCCTGTGAAACGCAGTTTCTTTGCAGGCCTGATCTGGCTGAAGTAGGACTTCTGCTCTGGGTGTGCTACTTTGCCCTAGAGCTGAAAGGCACAACGTGCAGGCTTCTTTCCAAAGGGCGAGTTGGGCCCCACAGCATCTTGCTTCCAGCTCTTTGGGAAGCTAAGAAACAACTCGCTCTGCACAGTGCTCTTACAGCCTAGTGGGAACATCTCTTCCAAAGGCCTGTGAAACGCAGTTTCTTTGCAGTCCTGATCTGGCTGAAGTAGGACTTCTGCTCTGGGTGTGCTACTTTGCCCTAGAGCTGAAAGGCACAACGTGCAGGCTTCTTTCCAAAGGGCGAGTTGGGCCTCACAGCATCTTGCTTCCAGCTCTTTGGGAAGCTAAGAAACAACTCGCTCTGCACAGTGCTCTTACAGCCTACCGGCAACATCTCTTCCAAAGGCCTGTGAAACGCAGTTTCTTTGCAGGCCTGATCTGGCTGAAGTAGGACTTCTGCTCTGGGTGTGCTACTTTGCCCTAGAGCTGAAAGGCACAACGTGCAGGCTTCTTTCCAAAGGGCGAGTTGGGCCCCACAGCATCTTGCTTCCAGCTCTTTGGGAAGCTAAGAAACAACTCGCTCTGCACAGTGCTCTTACAGCCTACCGGGAACATCTCTTCCAAAGGCCTGTGAAACGCAGTTTCTTTGCAGGCCTGATCTGGCTGAAGCAGGTCTTCTGCTCTGATTGTGCTACTTTGCCCTAGAGCTGAAAGGCACAACGTGCAGGCTTCTTTCCAAAGGGCGAGTTGGGCCCCACAGCATCTTGCTTCCAGCTCTTTGGGAAGCTAAGAAACAACTCGCTCTGCACAGTGCTCTTACAGCCTACCGGGAACATCTCTTCCAAAAGCCTGTGAAACGCAGTTTCTTTGCAGGCCTGATCTGGCTGAAGTAGGTCTTCTGGTCTGGGTGTGCTACTTTGCCCTAGAGCTGAAAGGCACAACGTGCAGGCTTCTTTCCAAAGGGCGAGTTGGGCCCCACAGCATCCTGCTTCCAGCTCTTTGGAAAGCTAAGAAACAACTCGCTCTGCACAGTGCTCTTACAGCCAACCGGGAGCATCTCTTGCAAAGGCCTGAGAAATGCAGTTTCTTTGCAGGCCTTATCTCGCTGAGGTAGAACTGCTGCTATGCCATATCCTACTTCGGCCTAGAGTTGCAAGTCTCAAAGTCCTGCCTTGATTCCTCAAGGGCAGACAGGCCCCACAGCGTGGGGCTTCCACCTCTTTGGGCCGCTAAGAAACAACTTGCTCTGCACTTGTGTTTTACAGCCTACAGGGAACGAGTCTTACAAAGGCCTGTGAAACGCAGTTTCTTCCCAGCCCTGATCTGGCTGAAGTAGAACTTCTGCTCTGCCGGGTCCTACATGGCGCTAGAGCTGCAAGGCGCAAAGTTCTGCCTTGATTCCACAAGGGTAGACAAGCCCCTCAGGTAAAACATCCAGCTCTTTCGGCAGCTAAGAAACAACTCGCTCTGCATAGGGCTCTTACAGCCTACCGGGAACATGTCTTACAAAGGACTGTGAAACGCAGTTTCTTCCCAGCCCTGATCTGGCTGAAGTAGAACTTCTGCTCTGGGTGTGCCACATTGACCTAGAGCTCAAAGGCACAACGTGCAGGCTTCTTAAAAAAGGGCGAGGTGGGACCCAGAGCATCTTGCTTCCAGCTCTTTGGGAAGCTAAGAAACAACTCGCTCTGCACAGCGCTCTTACAGCCTACCGGGAACATCTCTTACGAGGCCTGTGAAACGCAGTTTCTTTGCAGGCCTGATCTGGCTGAAGTGGAACTTCTGCTCTGGGTGTGCCACATTGCCCTATAGCTGAAAGGCACAACGTGCACGCTTCTTTCAAAAGGGAGAGTTGGGCCGCAGAGCATCTTGCTTCCAGCTCTTTGGGAAGCTAAGAAACAACTCGCTCTGCACAGTGCTCTTACAGCCTACTGGGAACATCTCTTACAAAGGCCTGTGAAATGCAGTTTCTTTGCAAGCCTGATCTGGCTGAAGTAGGACTTCTGCTCTGGGTGTGCTACATTGCCCTAGAGCTGAAAGGCACAACGTGCAGGCTTCTTTCCAAAGGGCGAGTTGGGCCCCACAGCATCTTGCTTCCAGCTCTTTGGGAAGCTAAGAAACAACTCGCTCTGCACAGTGCTCTTACAGCCTACCGGGAACATCTCTTGCAAAGGCCTGTGAAACGCAGTTTCTTTGCAGGCCTGATCTTACTGAAGTAGAATTTCTGCTCTGGGTGTGCTACATTGGCATAGAGCTGCCATGCCCAAAGTGCTGGCTTCCTTGCAAAGGGGTAGAGAGGCCCCAAAGCATCTTGCTTCCAGCTCTTTGGGTGGCTAAGAAACTACTGGCTCTGCCCAGTGTTCTTACAACCTACCTGGAACATCTGTTACCAAGGCCTGTGAAATGCAGTTTCTTGGCAGGCCTGATCTGGCTGAAGCAGACCTTCTGCTCTGGGTGTGCTACATTGGCATAGAGCTGCCAGGCTCAAAGGGTTGCCTTGTTTCCAAAGGGGGAGAGAGGCCCCATACATCTTGCTTCCAGCACTTTGGGAAGCTAAGAAACAACTGGCACTGAAAAATGCTACCACAGCCTACCGGGAACATCACTTCCAAAGGCCTGTGAAACGCAGTTTCTTGGCAGGCCTGATCTTACTGAAGTAGAATTTCTGCTCTGGGTGTGCTACATTTGCCTACAGCAGCCAGACCAGAAGGGCTGCCTTGTTTGCAAAGGGGCAGAGAGGCCCCAAAGCATCTTGCTTCCAGCTCTTTGGGAAGCTAAGAAACAACTGGCTCTGCCCAGTGCTCTTACAGCCTATGTGGAACATCTGTTCCCAAGGCCTGTGAACGCAGTTTCTTGGCAGGCCTGATCTGGCTGAAGTAGAACTTCTGCTCTGGGTGTGCTACATTGCCCTAGAGCTGAAAGGCACAACGTGCCGTCTCCTTTCCAAAGGGCGAGTTGGGCCCCAAAGCATCTTGCTTCCAGCTCTTTGGAAGCTGAGAAACAACTCGCTCTACACACGTCTCTTAGAGCCTACCGGGAACATCTCTTACAAAGGCCTCTGAAACGCAGTTTCTTTGCAGGCCTTATCTCGCTGAGGTAGAACTGCTGCTGTGCTGTGTCCTACATGGGCCTAGAGCTGCAAGGCACAAAGTCCTGCCTTGCTTCCCCAAGGGGAGACTAGACCCTCAGCATCCAGCTACCAGCTCTTTGCGCAGCTAGGCAACAACTCGCTCTGCATTGGTGTTTTACAGCCTACCGGGAAGATATCTTACAAAGGCCTGTGAAACGCAGTTTCTTGGTAGGCCTGATCTGACTGAAGCAGAACTTCTGCACTGGGTGTGCTGCATTGGCATAGAGCTGCCATGCCCAAAGTGCTGGCTTCCTTGCAAAGGGGTAGAGAGGCCCCAAAGCATCTTGCTTCCAGCTCTTTGGGTAGCTAAGAAACTACTGGCTCTGCCCAGTGTTCTTACAACCTACCTGGAACATCTGTTACCAAGGCCTGTGAAATGCAGTTTCTTGGCAGGCCTGATCTGGCTGAAGCAGACCTTCTGCTCTGGGTGTGCTACATTGCCCTAGAGCTGAAAGGCACAACGTGCAGGCTTCTTTCCAGAGGGCGAGTTGGGCCCCACAGCCTCTTGCTTCCAGCTCTTTGGGAAGTTAAGAAACAACTCGCTCTGCACAGTGCTCTTACAGCCTACCGGGAACATCTCTTCCAAAGGCCTGTGAAACGCAGTTTCTTTGCAGGCCTGATCTGGCTGAAGTAGGACTTCTGCTCTGGGTGTGCTACTTTGCCCTAGAGCTGAAAGGCACAACGTGCAGGCTTCTTTCCAAAGGGCGAGTTGGGCCCCACAGCATCCTGCTTCCAGCTCTTTGGGAAGCTAAGAAACAACTCGCTCTGCACAGTGCTCTTACAGCCTACCGGGAACATCTCTTCCAAAAGCCTGTGAAACGCAGTTTCTTTGCAGGCCTGATCTGGCTGAAGTAGGTCTTCTGGTCTGGGTGTGCTACTTTGCCCTAGAGCTGAAAGGCACAACGTGCAGGCTTCTTTCCAAAGGGCGAGTTGGGCCCCACAGCATCCTGCTTCCAGCTCTTTGGAAAGCTAAGAAACAACTCGCTCTGCACAGTGCTCTTACAGCCAACCGGGAGCATCTCTTGCAAAGGCCTGAGAAATGCAGTTTCTTTGCAGGCCTTATCTCGCTGAGGTAGAACTGCTGCTATGCCATATCCTACTTCGGCCTAGAGTTGCAAGTCTCAAAGTCCTGCCTTGATTCCTAAAGGGCAGACAGGCCCCACAGCGTGGGGCTTCCACATCTTTGGGCCGCTAAGAAACAACTTGCTCTGCACTTGTGTTTTACAGCCTACAGGGAACGAGTCTTACAAAGGCCTGTGAAACGCAGTTTCTTCCCAGCCCTGATGTGGCTGAAGTAGAACTTCTGCTCTGCCGGGTCCTACATGGCGCTAGAGCTACAAGGCGCAAAGTTCTGCCTTGATTCCACAAGGGTAGACAAGCCCCTCAGGTAAAACATCCAGCTCTTTCGGCAGCTAAGAAACAACTCGCTCTGCATAGGGCTCTTACAGCCTACCGGGAACATGTCTTACAAAGGACTGTGAAACGCAGTTTCTTCCCAGCCCTTATCTGGCTGAAGTAGAACTTCTGCTCTGGGTGTGCCACATTGACCTAGAGCTCAAAGGCACAACGTGCAGGCTTCTTAAAAAAGGGCGAGGTGGGACCCAGAGCATCTTGCTTCCAGCTCTTTGGGAAGCTAAGAAACAACTCGCTCTGCACAGCGCTCTTACAGCCTACCGGGAACATCTCTTACGAGGCCTGTGAAACGCAGTTTCTTTGCAGGCCTGATCTGGCTGAAGTGGAACTTCTGCTCTGGGTGTGCCACATTGCCCTATAGCTGAAAGGCACAACGTGCACGCTTCTTTCCAAAGGGAGAGTTGGGCCGCAGAGCATCTTGCTTCCAGCTCTTTGGGAAGCTAAGAAACAACTCGCTCTGCACAGTGCTCTTACAGCCTACCGGGAACATCTCTTACAAAGGCCTGTGAAATGCAGTTTCTTTGCAAGCCTGATCTGGCTGAAGTAGGACTTCTGCTCTGGGTGTGCTACATTGCCCTAGAGCTGAAAGGCACAACGTGCAGGCTTCTTTCCAAAGGGCGAGTTGGGCCCCACAGCATCTTGCTTCCAGCTCTTTGGGAAGCTAAGAAACAACTCGCTCTGCACAGTGCTCTTACAGCCTACCGGGAACATCTCTTGCAAAGGCCTGTGAAACGCAGTTTCTTTGCAGGCCTGATCTTACTGAAGTAGAATTTCTGCTCTGGGTGTGCTACATTGGCATAGAGCTGCCATGCCCAAAGTGCTGGCTTCCTTGCAAAGGGGTAGAGAGGCCCCAAAGCATCTTGCTTCCAGCTCTTTGGGTGGCTAAGAAACTACTGGCTCTGCCCAGTGTTCTTACAACCTACCTGGAACATCTGTTACCAAGGCCTGTGAAATGCAGTTTCTTGGCAGGCCTGATCTGGCTGAAGCAGACCTTCTGCTCTGGGTGTGCTACATTGGCATAGAGCTGCCAGGCTCAAAGGGTTGCCTTGTTTCCAAAGGGGGAGAGAGGCCCCATACATCTTGCTTCCAGCTCTTTGGGAAGCTAAGAAACAACTGGCACTGAAAAATGCTACCACAGCCTACCGGGAACATCACTTCCAAAGGCCTGTGAAACGCAGTTTCTTGGCAGGCCTGATCTTACTGAAGTAGAATTTCTGCTCTGGGTGTGCTACATTTGCCTACAGCAGCCAGACCAGAAGGGCTGCCTTGTTTGCAAAGGGGCAGAGAGGCCCCAAAGCATCTTGCTTCCAGCTCTTTGGGAAGCTAAGAAACAACTGGCTCTGCCCAGTGCTCTTACAGCCTATGTGGAACATCTGTTCCCAAGGCCTGTGAACGCAGTTTCTTGGCAGGCCTGATCTGGCTGAAGTAGAACTTCTGCTCTGGGTGTGCTACATTGCCCTAGAGCTGAAAGGCACAACGTGCCGTCTCCTTTCCAAAGGGCGAGTTGGGCCCCAAAGCATCTTGCTTCCAGCTCTTTGGAAGCTGAGAAACAACTCGCTCTACACACGTCTCTTAGAGCCTACCGGGAACATCTCTTACAAAGGCCTCTGAAACGCAGTTTCTTTGCAGGCCTTATCTCGCTGAGGTAGAACTGCTGCTGTGCTGTGTCCTACATCGGCCTAGAGTTGCAAGGCTCAAAGTCCTGCCTTGACTCCTCAAGGGCAGACAGGCCCCACAGCGTGGGGCTTCCAGCTCTTTGGGCAGCTAAGAAACAACTTGCTCTGCACTGGTGTTTTACAACCTACAGGGAACGAGTCTTACAAAGGCCTGTGAAACGCAGTTTCTTCCCAGCCCTGATCTGGCTGAAGTAGAACTTCTGCTCTGCCGGGTCCTACATGGCGCTAGAGCTGCAAGGCACAAAGTCCTGCCTTGTTTCCACAAGGGTAGACAAGTCCCTCAGGTCCAGCTTCCAGCTCTTTCGGCAGTTAAGAAACAACTCGCTCTGCATAGGGCTCTTACAGCCTACCGGGAACATGTCTTGCAAAGGACTGTGAAACGCAGTTTCTTCCCAGCCCTGATATGGCTGAAGTAGTACTTCTGCTCTGCCGTGTCCTACATGGGCCTAGAGCTGCAAGGCACAAAGTCCAGCCTTGTTTCCCCAAGGGGAGACAGGCCCCACAGCGTGGGGCTTCCAGCTCTTTGGGCAGCTAAGAAACAACTTGCTCTGCACTGGTGTTTTACAGCCTACAGGGAACGAGTCTTACAAAGGCCTGTGAAACGCAGTTTCTTCCCAGGCCTGATCTTGCTGAAGTAGAACTTCTGCTCTGCCGTGTCCTACATGGGCCTAGAGCTGCAAGGCACAAATTCCTGCCTTGTGTCCTCAAGGGCAGACAGGCCCCACAGCATGGGGCTTCCAGCTCTTTGGGCAGCTGAGAAACAACTTGCTCTGCACTGGTGTTTTACAGCCTACAGGGATCGAGTCTTAAAAAGGCCTGCTAAATGCAGTTTCTTCCCAGGACTTATCTTGCTGAAGTAGAATTTCTGCTCTGCCGTGTCCTACATGGGCCTAGAGCTGCAAGGCACAAAGTCCTGCCTTGCTTCCCCAAGGGGAGACTAGACCCTCAGCATCCAGCTACCAGCTCTTTGCGCAGCTAGGCAACAACTCGCTCTGCATTGGTGTTTTACAGCCTACCGGGAAGATATCTTACAAAGGCCTGTGAAACGCAGTTTCTTGGTAGGCCTGATCTGACTGAAGCAGAACTTCTGCACTGGGTGTGCTGCATTGGCATAGAGCTGCCATGCCCAAAGTGCTGGCTTCCTTGCAAAGGGGTAGAGAGGCCCCAAAGCATCTTGCTTCCAGCTCTTTGGGTAGCTAAGAAACTACTGGCTCTGCCCAGTGTTCTTACAACCCACCTGGAACATCTGTTACCAAGGCCTGTGAAATGCAGTTTCTTGGCAGGCCTGATCTGGCTGAAGCAGACCTTCTGCTCTGGGTGTGCTACATTGGCATAGAGCTGCCAGGCTCAAAGGGTTGCCTTGTTTCCAAAGGGGGAGAGAGGCCCCATACATCTTGCTTCCAGCTCTTTGGGAAGCTAAGAAACAACTGGCACTGAAAAATGCTACCACAGCCTACCGGGAACATCACTTCCAAAGGCCTGTGAAACGCAGTTTCTTGGCAGGCCTGATCTTACTGAAGTAGAATTTCTGCTCTGGGTGTGCTACATTTGCCTACAGCAGCCAGACCAGAAGGGCTGCCTTGTTTGCAAAGGGGCAGAGAGGCCCCAAAGCATCTTGCTTCCAGCTCTTTGGGAAGCTAAGAAACAACTGGCTCTGCCCAGTGCTCTTACAGCCTATGTGGAACATCTGTTCCCAAGGCCTGTGAACGCAGTTTCTTGGCAGGCCTGATCTGGCTGAAGTAGAACTTCTGCTCTGGGTGTGATACATTGCCCTAGAGCTGAAAGGCACAACGTGCCGTCTCCTTTCCAAAGGGCGAGTTGGGCCCCAAAGCATCTTGCTTCCAGCTCTTTGGAAGCTGAGAAACAACTCGCTCTACACACGTCTCTTAGAGCCTACCGGGAACATCTCTTACAAAGGCCTCTGAAACGCAGTTTCTTTGCAGGCCTTATCTCGCTGAGGTAGAACTGCTGCTGTGCTGTGTCCTACATGGGCCTAGAGCTGCAAGGCACAAAGTCCTGCCTTGCTTCCCCAAGGGGAGACTAGACCCTCAGCATCCAGCTACCAGCTCTTTGCGCAGCTAGGCAACAACTCGCTCTGCATTGGTGTTTTACAGCCTACCGGGAAGATATCTTACAAAGGCCTGTGAAACGCAGTTTCTTGGTAGGCCTGATCTGACTGAAGCAGAACTTCTGCACTGGGTGTGCTGCATTGGCATAGAGCTGCCATGCCCAAAGTGCTGGCTTCCTTGCAAAGGGGTAGAGAGGCCCCAAAGCATCTTGCTTCCAGCTCTTGGGTAGCTAAGAAACTACTGGCTCTGCCCAGTGTTCTTAAAACCTACCTGGAACATCTGTTACCAAGGCCTGTGAAATGCAGTTTCTTGGCAGGCCTGATCTGGCTGAAGCAGACCTTCTGCTCTGGGTGTGCTACATTGCCCTAGAGCTGAAAGGCACAACGTGCAGGCTTCTTTCCAGAGGGCGAGTTGGGCCCCACAGCCTCTTGCTTCCAGCTCTTTGGGAAGTTAAGAAACAACTCGCTCTGCACAGTGCTCTTACAGCCTACCGGGAACATCTCTTCCAAAGGCCTGTGAAACGCAGTTTCTTTGCAGGCCTGATCTGGCTGAAGTAGGACTTCTGCTCTGGGTGTGCTACTTTGCCCTAGAGCTGAAAGGCACAACGTGCAGGCTTCTTTCCAAAGGGCGAGTTGGGCCCCACAGCATCCTGCTTCCAGCTCTTTGGGAAGCTAAGAAACAACTCGCTCTGCACAGTGCTCTTACAGCCTACCGGGAACATCTCTTCCAAAAGCCTGTGAAACGCAGTTTCTTTGCAGGCCTGATCTGGCTGAAGTAGGTCTTCTGGTCTGGGTGTGCTACTTTGCCCTAGAGCTGAAAGGCACAACGTGCAGGCTTCTTTCCAAAGGGCGAGTTGGGCCCCACAGCATCCTGCTTCCAGCTCTTTGGAAAGCTAAGAAACAACTCGCTCTGCACAGTGCTCTTACAGCCAACCGGGAGCATCTCTTGCAAAGGCCTGAGAAATGCAGTTTCTTTGCAGGCCTTATCTCGCTGAGGTAGAACTGCTGCTATGCCATATCCTACTTCGGCCTAGAGTTGCAAGTCTCAAAGTCCTGCCTTGATTCCTAAAGGGCAGACAGGCCCCACAGCGTGGGGCTTCCACATCTTTGGGCCGCTAAGAAACAACTTGCTCTGCACTTGTGTTTTACAGCCTACAGGGAACGAGTCTTACAAAGGCCTGTGAAACGCAGTTTCTTCCCAGCCCTGATGTGGCTGAAGTAGAACTTCTGCTCTGCCGGGTCCTACATGGCGCTAGAGCTACAAGGCGCAAAGTTCTGCCTTGATTCCACAAGGGTAGACAAGCCCCTCAGGTAAAACATCCAGCTCTTTTGGCAGCTAAGAAACAACTCGCTCTGCATAGGGCTCTTACAGCCTACCGGGAACATGTCTTACAAAGGACTGTGAAACGCAGTTTCTTCCCAGCCCTTATCTGGCTGAAGTAGAACTTCTGCTCTGGGTGTGCCACATTGACCTAGAGCTCAAAGGCACAACGTGCAGGCTTCTTAAAAAAGGGCGAGGTGGGACCCAGAGCATCTTGCTTCCAGCTCTTTGGGAAGCTAAGAAACAACTCGCTCTGCACAGCGCTCTTAGAGCCTACCGGGAACATCTCTTACAAAGGCCTCTGAAACGCAGTTTCTTTGCAGGCCTTATCTCGCTGAGGTAGAACTGCTGCTGTGCTGTGTCCTACATCGGCCTAGAGTTGCAAGGCTCAAAGTCCTGCCTTGACTCCTCAAGGGCAGACAGGCCCCACAGCGTGGGGCTTCCAGCTCTTTGGGCAGCTAAGAAACAACTTGCTCTGCACTGGTGTTTTACAACCTACAGGGAACGAGTCTTACAAAGGCCTGTGAAACGCAGTTTCTTCCCAGCCCTGATCTGGCTGAAGTAGAACTTCTGCTCTGCCGGGTCCTACATGGCCCTAGAGCTGCAAGGCACAAAGTCCTGCCTTGTTTCCACAAGGGTAGACAAGTCCCTCAGGTCCAGCTTCCAGCTCTTTCGGCAGTTAAGAAACAACTCGCTCTGCATAGGGCTCTTACAGCCTACCGGGAACATGTCTTGCAAAGGACTGTGAAACGCAGTTTCTTCCCAGCCCTGATATGGCTGAAGTAGTACTTCTGCTCTGCCGTGTCCTACATGGGCCTAGAGCTGCAAGGCACAAAGTCCAGCCTTGTTTCCCCAAGGGGAGACAGGCCCCACAGCGTGGGGCTTCCAGCTCTTTGGGCAGCTAAGAAACAACTTGCTCTGCACTGGTGTTTTACAGCCTACAGGGAACGAGTCTTACAAAGGCCTGTGAAACGCAGTTTCTTCCCAGGCCTGATCTTGCTGAAGTAGAACTTCTGCTCTGCTGTGTCCTACATGGGCCTAGAGCTGCAAGGCACAAATTCCTGCCTTGTGTCCTCAAGGGCAGACAGGCCCCACAGCATGGGGCTTCCAGCTCTTTGGGCAGCTGAGAAACAACTTGCTCTGCACTGGTGTTTTACAGCCTACAGGGATCGAGTCTTAAAAAGGCCTGCTAAATGCAGTTTCTTCCCAGGACTTATCTTGCTGAAGTAGAATTTCTGCTCTGCCGTGTCCTACATGGGCCTAGAGCTGCAAGGCACAAAGTCCTGCCTTGCTTCCCCAAGGGGAGACTAGACCCTCAGCATCCAGCTACCAGCTCTTTGCGCAGCTAGGCAACAACTCGCTCTGCATTGGTGTTTTACAGCCTACCGGGAAGATATCTTACAAAGGCCTGTGAAACGCAGTTTCTTGGTAGGCCTGATCTGACTGAAGCAGAACTTCTGCACTGGGTGTGCTGCATTGGCATAGAGCTGCCATGCATAAAGTGCTGGCTTCCTTGCAAAGGGGTAGAGAGGCCCCAAAGCATCTTGCTTCCAGCTCTTTGGGTAGCTAAGAAACTACTGGCTCTGCCCAGTGTTCTTACAACCTACCTGGAACATCTGTTACCAAGGCCTGTGAAATGCAGTTTCTTGGCAGGCCTGATCTGGCTGAAGCAGACCTTCTGCTCTGGGTGTGCTACATTGCCCTAGAGCTGAAAGGCACAACGTGCAGGCTTCTTTCCAGAGGGCGAGTTGGGCCCCACAGCCTCTTGCTTCCAGCTCTTTGGGAAGTTAAGGAACAACTCGCTCTGCACAGTGCTCTTACAGCCTACCGGGAACATGTCTTCCAAAGGCCTGTGAAACGCAGTTTCTTTGCAGGCCTGATCTGGCTGAAGTAGAACTTCTGCTCTGGGTGTGCTACGTTGCCCTCGAGCTGAAAGGCACAATCCGCAGGCTTCTTTCCAAAGGGCGAGTTGGGCCCCACAGCATCTTCCTTCCAGCTCTTTGGGAAGCTAAGTAACAACTCGCTCTGCAGACCTCTCTTACAGCCAACTGGGAGCATCTCTTGCAAAGGCCTGAGAAATGCAGTTTCTTTGCAGGCCTTATCTCGCTGAGGTAGAACTGCTGCTATGCCATATCCTTCTTCGGCCTAGAGTTGCAAGGCTCAAAGTCCTGCCTTGACTCCTCAAGGGCAGACAGGCCCCACAGCGTGGGGCTTCCACCTCTTTAGGCCGCTAAGAAACAACTTGCTCTGCACTGGTGTTTTACAGCCTACAGGGAACGAGTCTTACAAAGGCCTGTGAAACGCAGTTTATTCCCAGCCCTGATGTGGCTGAAGTAGAACTTCTGCTCTGCCGGGTCCTACATGGCGCTAGAGCTGCAAGGCACAAAGTCTTGCCTTGTTTCCACAAGGGTAGACAAGTCCCTCAGGTCCAGCTTCCAGCTCTTTCGGCAGCTAAGAAACAACTCGCTCTGCACAGTGCTCTTAGGCCTACCGGGAACATCTCTTACAAAGGCCTGTGAAACGCAGTTCCTTTGCAGGCCTGATCTGGCTGAAGTGGAACTTCTGCTCTGGGTGTGCCACATGGCCCTAGAGCTGAAAGGCACAACGTGCAGGTTTCTTTCCAAGGGGAGAGTTGGGCCGCAAAGCATCTTGCTACCAGCTCTTTGGGAAGCTAAGAAACAACTCGCTCTGCAGACCTCTCTTACAGCCAACCGGGAGCATCTCTTGCAAAGGCCTGAGAAATGCAGTTTCTTTGCAGGCCTTATCTCGCTGAGGTAGAACTGCTGCTATGCCGTGTCCCACATCGGCCTAGAGTTGCAAGGCTCAAAGTCCTGCCTTGACTCCTCAAGGGCAGACAGGCCCCTCAGCGTGGGGATTCCACCTCTTTGGGCAGCTAAGAATCAACTTGCTCTGCACTGAGGTTTTACAGCCTACAGGGAACGAGTCTTACAAATGTCTGTGAAACGCAGTTTCTTCCCAGCCCTGATGTGGCTGAAGTAGAACTTCTGCTCTGCCGGGTCCTACATGGCGCTAGAGCTGCAAGGCACAAAGTCCTGCCTTGTTTCCACAAGGGTAGACAAGTCCCTCAGGTCCAGCTTCCAGCTCTTTCGGCAGCTAAGAAACAACTCGCTCTGCACAGTGCTCTTACAGCCTACCGGGAACATCTCTTCCAAAGGCCTGTGAAACGCAGTTTCTTTGCAAGCCTGATCTGGCTGAAGTAGGACTTCTGCTCTGGGTGTGCTGCATTGCCCTAGAGCTGAAAGGCACTACGTGCAGGCTTCTTTCCAAAGGGCGAGTTGGGCCCTACAGCATCTTGCTTCCAGCTCTTTGGGAAGCTAAGAAACAACTCGCTCTGCACAGTGCTCTTACAGCCTACCGGGAACATCTCTTCCAAAGGCCTGTGAAACGCAGTTTCTTTGCATGCCTGATCTGGCTGAAGTAGGACTTCTGCTCTGGGTGTGCTACTTTGCCCTAGAGCTGAAAGGCACTACGTGCAGGCTTCTTTCCAAAGGGCGAGTTGGGCCTCAGAGCATCTTGCTTCCAGCTCTTTGGGAAGCTAAGAAACCACTCGCTCTGCACAGTGCTCTTACAGCCTACCGGGAACATCTCTTCCAAAGGCCTGTGAAACGCAGTTTCTTTGCAGGCCTGATCTGGATGAAGTGGAACTTCTGCTCTGGATGTGCCACATTGACCTAGACCTCAAAGGCACAACGTGCAGGCTTCTTAAAAAAGGGCCAGGTGGGACCCAGAGCATCTTGCTTCCAGCTCTTTGGGAAGCAAAGAAACAACTCGCTCTGCACAGCGCTCTTACAGCCTACCGGGAACATCTCTTACGAAGGCCTGTGAAACGCAGTTTCTTTGCAGTCCTGATGTATCTGAAGTAGAATTCTGCTCCGGGTGTGCTACATAGCCCAAGAGCTGAAAGACACAACGTGCAGTCTCCTATCCAAAGGGCGAGTTGGTCCCCAAAGCATCTTGCTTCCAGCTCTTTGGAAGCTGAGAAACAACTCGCTCTGCACAGTGCTCTTACAGCCTACCGGGAACATCTCTTCCAAAGGCCTGTGAAACGCAGTTTCTTTGCAGGCCTGATCTGGTTGAAGTAGAACTTCTTCTCTGGGTGTGCCACATGGCCCTAGAGCTGAAAGGCACAAGGTGCAGGCTTCTTTCCAAAGGGCGAGTTGGGACCCAGAGCATCTTGCTTCCAGCTCTTTGGGAAGCTAAGAAACAACTCGCTCTGCACAGTGCTTTTACAGCCTACCGGGAACATGACTTACAAAGGCCTGTGACACGCAGTTTCTTTGCAGGTCCGATCTGGATGAAGTAGAACTTCTGCTCTGGGTGTGCCACATTGCCCTAGAGCTGAAAGGCACAACGTGCAGGCTTCTTTCCAAAGGGCGAGTTGGGCCTCAGAGCATCTTGCTTCCAGCTCTTTGGGAAGCGAAGAAACAACTCGCTCTGCACAGTGCTCTTACAGCCTACCGGGAACATCTCTTCCAAAGACCTGTGAAACGCAGTTTCGTTGCAGGCCTGATCTGGCTGAAGTAGAACTTCTGCTCTGGGTGTGCCACATTACCCTAGAGCTGAAAGGCACAACGTGAAGGCTTCTTTCCAAAGGGCGAGTTGGGCCTCAGAGCATCTTGCTTCCAGCTCTTTGGGAAGCTAAGAAACAACTCGCTCTGCAGACCTCTCTTACAGCCAACCGGGAGGATCTCTTGCAAAGGCCTGAGAAATGCAGTTTCTTTGCAGGCCTTATCTCGCTGAGGTAGAACTGCTGCTATGCCGTGTCCCACATCGGCCTAGAGTTGCAAGGCTCAAAGTCCTGCCTTGACTCCTCAAGGGCAGACAGGCCCCTCAGCGTGGGGATTCCACCTCTTTGGGCAGCTAAGAATCAACTTGCTCTGCACTGAGGTTTTACAGCCTACAGGGAACGAGTCTTACAAAGGCCTGTGAAACGCAGTTTCTTCCCAGCCCTGATGTGGCTGAAGTAGAACTTCTGCTCTGCCGGGTCCTACATGGCGCTAGAGCTGCAAGGCACAAAGTCCTGCCTTGTTTCCACAAGGGTAGACAAGTCCCTCAGGTCCAGCTTCCAGCTCTTTCGGCAGCTAAGAAACAACTCGCTCTGCACAGTGCTCTTACAGCCTACCGGGAACATCTCTTCCAAAGGCCTGTGAAACGCAGTTTCTTTGCAGGCCTGATCTGGCTGAAGTAGGACTTCTGCTCTGGGTGTGCTACTTTGCCCTAGAGCTGAAAGGCACAACGTGCAGGCTTCTTTCCAAAGGGCGAGTTGGGCCTCAGAGCATCTTGCTTCCAGCTCTTTGGGAAGCTAAGAAACCACTCGCTCTGCACAGTGCTCTTACAGCCTACCGGGAACATCTCTTCCAAAGGCCTGTGAAACGCAGTTTCTTTGCAGGCCTGATCTGGCTGAAGTGGAACTTCTGCTCTGGATGTGCCACATTGACCTAGACCTCAAAGGCACAACGTGCAGGCTTCTTAAAAAAGGGCCAGGTGGGACCCAGAGCATCTTGCTTCTAGCTCTTTGGGAAGCAAAGAAACAACTCGCTCTGCACAGCGCTCTTACAGCCTACCGGGAACATCTCTTACGAAGGCCTGTGAAACGCAGTTTCTTTGCAGTCCTGATGTATCTGAAGTAGAATTCTGCTCCGGGTGTGCTACATAGCCCAAGAGCTGAAAGACACAACGTGCAGTCTCCTATCCAAAGGGCGAGTTGGTCCCCAAAGCATCTTGCTTCCAGCTCTTTGGAAGCTGAGAAACAACTCGCTCTGCACAGTGCTCTTACAGCCTACCGGGAACATCTCTTCCAAAGGCCTGTGAAACGCAGTTTCTTTGCATGCCTGATCTGGCTGAAGTAGAACTTCTGCTCTGGTTGGGCCACATGGCCCTAGAGCTGAAAGGCACAAGGTGCAGGCTTCTTTCCAAAGGGCGAGTTGGGACCCAGAGCATCTTGCTTCCAGCTCTTTGGGAAGCTAAGAAACAACTCGCTCTGCACAGTGCTTTTACAGCCTACCGGGAACATGACTTACAAAGGCCTGTGAAACGCAGTTTCTTTGCAGGCCTGATCTTGCTGAAGTAGAACTTCTGCTCTGGGTGTGCCACATTGCCCTAGAGCTGAAAGGCACAACGTGCAGGCTTCTTTCCAAAGGGCGAGTTGGGCCTCAGAGCATCTTGCTTCCAGCTCTTTGGGAAGCGAAGAAACAACTCGCTCTGCACAGTGCTCTTACAGCCTACTGGGAGCATCTCTTGCAAAGGCCTGAGAAATGCAGTTTCTTTGCAGGCCTTATCTCGCTGAGGTAGAACTGCTGCTATGCCGTGTCCTACATCGGCCTAGAGTTGCAAGGCTCAAAGTCCTGCCTTGACTCCTCAAGGGCAGACAGGCCCCACAGCGTGGGGATTCCACCTCTTTGGGCAGCTAAGAAACATCTTGCTCTGCACTGGTGTTTTACAGCCTACAGGGAACGAGTCTTACAATGGCCTGTGAAACGCAGTTCCTTCCCAGCCCTGATGTGGCTGAAGTAGAACTTCTGCTCTGCCGGGTCCTACATGGCGCTAGAGCTGCAAGGCACAAAGTCCTGCCCTGTTTCCACAAGGGTAGACAAGTCCCTCAGGTCCAGCTTCCAGCTCTTTCGACAGCTAAGAAACAACTCGCTCTGCACAGTGCTCTTACAGCCTACCGGGAACATCTCTTCCAAAGGCCTGTGAAACGCAGTTTCTTTGCAGGCCTGATCTGGCTGAAGTAGAACTTCTGCTCTGGGTGTGCTACATGGCCCTAGAGCTGAAAGGCACAACGTGCAGGCTTCTTTCCAAAGGGCGAGTTGGGCCCCACAGCATCTTGCTTCCAGCTCTTTGGGAAGCTAAGAAACAACTCGCTCTGCACAGTGCTTTTACAGCCTACCGGGAACATGACTTACAAAGGCCTGTGAAACGCAGTTTCTTTGCAGGCCTGATCTGGCTGAAGTAGAACTTCTGCTCTGGGTGTGCCACATTGCCCTAGAGCTGAAAGGCACAACGTGCAGGCTTCTTTCCAAAGGGCGAGTTGGGCCTCAGAGCATCTTGCTTCCAGCTCTTTGGGAAGCGAAGAAACAACTCGCTCTGCACAGTGCTCTTACAGCCTACCGGGAACATCTCTTCCAAAGGCCTGTGAAACGCAGTTTCGTTGCAGGCCTGATCTGGCTGAAGTAGAACTTCTGCTCTGGGTGTGCCACATTGCCCTAGAGCTGAATTGCACAACGTGCAGGCTTCTTTCCAAAGGGCGAGTTGGGCCTCAGAGCATCTTGCTTCCAGCTCTTTGGGAAGCGAAGAAACAACTCGCTCTGCACAGTGCTCTTACAGCCTACTGGGAACATCTCTTGCAAAGGCCTGAGAAATGCAGTTTCTTTGCAGGCCTTATCTCGCTGAGGTAGAACTGCTGCTATGCCGTGTCCCACATCGGCCTAGAGTTGCAAGGCTCAAAGTCCTGCCTTGACTCCTCAAGGGCAGACAGGCCCCTCAGCGTGGGGATTCCACCTCTTTGGGCAGCTAAGAATCAACTTGCTCTGCACTGAGGTTTTACAGCCTACAGGGAACGAGTCTTACAAAGGCCTGTGAAACGCAGTTTCTTCCCAGCCCTGATGTGGCTGAAGTAGAACTTCTGCTCTGCCGGGTCCTACATGGCGCTAGAGCTGCAAGGCACAAAGTCCTGCCTTGTTTCCACAAGGGTAGACAAGTCCCTCAGGTCCAGATTCCAGCTCTTTCGGCAGCTAAGAAACCACTCGCTCTGCACAGTGCTCTTACAGCCTACCGGGAACATCTCTTCCAAAGGCCTGTGAAACGCAGTTTCTTTGCAGGCCTGATCTGGCTGAAGTAGGACTTCTGCTCTGGGTGTGCTGCATTGCCCTAGAGCTGAAAGGCACTACGTGCAGGCTTCTTTCCAAAGGGTGAGTTGGGCCCTACAGCATCTTGCTTCCAGCTCTTTTTGAAGCTAAGAAACAACTCGCTCTGCACAGTGCTCTTACAGCCTACCGGGAGCATCTCTTCCAAAGGCCTGTGAAATGCAGTTTCTTTGCAGTCCTTATCTGGCTGAAGTAGGACTTCTGCTCTGGGTGTGCTACTTTGCCCTAGAGCTGAAAGGCACAACGTGCAGGCTTCTTTCCAAAGGGCAAGTTGGGCCCCACAGCATCTTGCTTCCAGCTCTTTGGGAAGCTAAGAAACCACTCGCTCTGCACAGTGCTCTTACAGCCTACCGGGAACATCTCTTCCAAAGGCCTGTGAAACGCAGTTTCTTTGCAGGCCTGATCTGGCTGAAGTAGGACTTCTGCTCTGGGTGTGCTACTTTGCCCTAGAGCTGAAAGGCACAACGTGCAGGCTTCTTTCCAAACGGCGAGTTGGGCCTCAGAGCATCTTGCTTCCAGCTCTTTGGGAAGCTAAGAAACCACTCGCTCTGCACAGTGCTCTTACAGCCTACCGGGAACATCTCTTCCAAAGGCCTGTGAAACGCAGTTTCTTTGCAGGCCTGATCTGGCTGAAGTGGAACTTCTGCTCTGGATGTGCCACATTGACCTAGACCTCAAAGGCACAACGTGCAGGCTTCTTAAAAAAGGGCCAGGTGGGACCCAGAGCATCTTGCTTCCAGCTCTTTTGGAAGCAAAGAAACAACTCGCTCTGCACAGCGCTCTTACAGCCTACCGGGAACATCTCTTACGAAGGCCTGTGAAACGCAGTTTCTTTGCAGTCCTGATGTATCTGAAGTAGAATTCTGCTCCGGGTGTGCTACATAGCCCAAGAGCTGAAAGACACAACGTGCAGTCTCCTATCCAAAGGGCGAGTTGGTCCCCAAAGCATCTTGCTTCCAGCTCTTTGGAAGCTGAGAAACAACTCGCTCTGCACAGTGCTCTTACAGCCTAGTGGGAACATCTCTTCCAAAGGCCTGTGAAACGCAGTTTCTTTGCAGGCCTGATCTGGCTGAAGTAGGACTTCTGCTCTCCGTGTGCTACTTTGCCCTAGAGCTGAAAGGCGCAACGTGCAGGCTACTTTCCAAATGGCGAGTTGGGCCCCACAGCATCTTGCTTCCAGTTCTTTGGGAAGCTAAGAAACAACTCGCTCTGCACAGTGCTCTTACAGCCTACCGGGAACATCTCTTCCAAAGGCCTGAGAAATGCAGTTTCTTTGCAGGCCTTATCTCGCTGAGGTAGAACTGCTGCTATGCCGTGTCCTACATCGGCCTAGAGTTGCAAGGCTCAAAGTCCTGCCTTGACTCCTCAAGGGCAGACAGGCCCCACAGCGTGGGGCTTCCACCTCTTTGGGCAGCTAAGAAACAACTTGCTCTGCACTGGTGTTTTACAGCCTCCAGGGAACGAGTCTTACAAAGGCCTGTGAAACGCAGTTCCTTCCCAGCCCTGATGTGGCTGAAGTAGAACTTCTGCTCTGCCGGGTCCTACATGGCGCTAGAGCTGCAAGGCACAAAGTCCTGCCTTGTTTCCACAAGGGTAGACAAGTCCCTCAGGTCCAGCTTCCAGCTCTTTCGACAGCTAAGAAACAACTCGCTCTGCACAGTGCTCTTACAGCCTACCAGGAACATCTCTTCCAAAGGCCTGTGAAACGCAGTTTCTTTGCAGGCCTGATCTGGCTGAAGTAGAACTTCTGCTCTGGTTGGGCCACATGGCCCTAGAGCTGAAAGGCACAACGTGCAGGCTTCTTTCCAAAGGGCGAGTTGGGACCCAGAGCACCTTGCTACCAGCTCTTTGGGAAGCTAAGAAACAACTCGCTCTGCAGACCTCTCTTACAGCCTACCGGGAACATCTCTTCCAAAGGCCTGTGAAACGCAGTTTCTTTGCAGGCCTGATCTGGATGAAGTAGGACTTCTGCTCTCCGTGTGTTACTTTGCCCTAGAGCTGAAAGGCGCAACGTGCAGGCTACTTTCCATTGGGCGAGTTGGGCCCCACAGCATCTTGCTTCCAGTTCTTTGGGAAGCTAAGAAACAACTCGCTCTGCACAGTGCTCTTACAGCCTACCGGGAACATCTCTTCCAAAGGCCTGAGAAATGCAGTTACTTTGCAGGCCTTATCTCGCTGAGGTAGAACTGCTGCTATGCCGTGTCCTACATCGGCCTAGAGTTGCAAGGCTCAAAGTCCTGCCTTGACTCCTCAAGGGCAGACAGACCCCACAGCGTGGGGCTTCCACCTGTTTGGGCAGCTAAGAAACAACTTGCTCTGCACTGGTGTTTTACAGCCTCCAGGGAACGAGTCTTACAAAGGCCTGTGAAACGCAGTTCCTTCCCAGCCCTGATGTGGATGAAGTAGAACTTCTGCTCTGCCGGGTCCTACATGGCGCTAGAGCTGCAAGGCACAAAGTCCTGCCTTGTTTCCACAAGGGTAGACAAGTCCTTCAGGTCCAGCTTCCAGCTCTTTCGACAGCTAAGAAACAACTCGCTCTGCACAGTGCTCTTACAGCCTACCGGGAACATCTCTTCCAAAGGCCTGTGAAACGCAGTTTCTTTGCAGGCCTGATCTGGCTGAAGTAGAACTTCTGCTCTGGTTGGGCCACATGGCCCTAGAGCTGAAAGGCACAAGGTGCAGGCTTCTTTCCAAAGGGCGAGTTGGGACCCAGAGCATCTTGCTTCCAGCTCTTTGGGAAGCTAAGAAACAACTCGCTCTGCACAGTGCTTTTACAGCCTACCGGGAACATGACTTACAAAGGCCTGTGAAACGCAGTTTCTTTGCAGGCCTGATCTTGCTGAAGTAGAACTTCTGCTCTGGGTGT
Organism: Equus przewalskii; assembly: GCF_037783145.1. Classification (NCBI taxonomy): domain Eukaryota; kingdom Metazoa; phylum Chordata; class Mammalia; order Perissodactyla; family Equidae; genus Equus; species Equus przewalskii. The sequence continues at coordinate 49,735 of NW_027228342.1, forward strand.
GCCACATTGCCCTAGAGCTGAAAGGCACAACGTGCAGGCTTCTTTCCAAAGGGCGAGTTGGGCCTCAGAGCATCTTGCTTCCAGCTCTTTGGGAAGCGAAGAAACAACTCGCTCTGCACAGTGCTCTTACAGCCTACTGGGAGCATCTCTTGCAAAGGCCTGAGAAATGCAGTTTCTTTGCAGGCCTTATCTCGCTGAGGTAGAACTGCTGCTATGCCGTTTCCCACATCGGCCTAGAGTTGCAAGGCTCAAAGTCCTGCCTTGACTCCTCAAGGGCAGACAGGCCCCTCAGCGTGGGGATTCCACCTCTTTGGGCAGCTAAGAATCAACTTGCTCTGCACTGAGGTATTACAGCTACAGGGAACGAGTCTTACAAAGGCCTGTGAAACGCAGATTCTTCCCAGCCCTGATGTGGCTGAAGTAGAACTTCTGCTCTGCCGGGTCCTACATGGCGCTAGAGCTGCAAGGCACAAAGTCCTGCCTTTTTTCCACAAGGGTAGACAAGTCCCTCAGGTCCAGATTCCAGCTCTTTCGGCAGCTAAGAAACAACTCGCTCTGCACAGTGCTCTTACAGCCTACCGGGAACATCCCTTCCAAAGGCCTGTGAAACGCGGTTTCTTTGCAGGCCTGATCTGGCTGAAGTGGAACTTCTGCTCTGGATGTTCCACATTGACCTAGACCTCAAAGGCACAACGTTCAGGCTTCTTAAAAAAGGGCCAGGTGGGACCCAGATCATCTTGCTTCCAGCTCTTTGGGAAGCAAAGAAACAACTCGCTCTGCACAGCGCTCTTACAGCCTACCGGGAACATCTCTTACGAAGGCCTGTGAAACGCAGTTTCTTTGCAGTCCTGATGTATCTGAAGTAGAATTCTGCTCCGGGTGTGCTGCATAGCCCAAGAGCTGAAAGACACAACGTGCAGTCTCCTATCCAAAGGGCGAGTTGGTCCCCAAAGCATCTTGCTTCCAGCTCTTTGGAAGCTGAGAAACAACTCGCTCTGCACAGTGCTCTTACAGCCTACCGGGAACATCTCTTCCAAAGGCCTGTGAAACGCAGTTTCTTTGCAGGCCTGATCTGGCTGAAGTAGAACTTCTGCTGTGGTTGGGCCACATGGCCCTAGAGCTGAACGGCACAACGTGCAGGCTTCTTTCCAAAGGGCGAGTTGGAACCCAGAGCATCTTGCTACCAGCTCTTTGGGAAGCTAAGAAACAACTCGCTCTGCAGACCTCTCTTACAGCCTACCGGGAACATCTCTTCCAAAGGCCTGTGAAACGCAGTTTCTTTGCAGGCCTGATCTGGATGAAGTAGGACTTCTGCTCTCCGTGTGCTACTTTGCCCTAGAGCTGAAAGGCGCAACGTGCAGGCTACTTTCCAAAGGGCGAGTTGGGCCCCACAGCATCTTGCTTCCAGTTCTTTGGGAAGCTAAGAAACAACTCGCTCTGCACAGTGCTCTTACAGCCTACCGGGAACATCTCTTCCAAAGGCCTGAGAAATGCAGTTTCTTTGCAGGCCTTATCTCGCTGAGGTAGAACTGCTGCTATGCCGTGTCCTACATCGGCCTAGAGTTGCAAGGCTCAAAGTCCTGCCTTCACTCCTCAAGGGCAGACAGGCCCCACAGCGTGGGGCTTCCACCTCTTTGGGCAGCTAAGAAACAACTTGCTCTGCAGTGGTGTTTTACAGCCTCCAGGGAACGAGTCTTACAAAGGCCTGTGAAACGAAGTTCCTTCCCAGCCCTGATGTGGCTGAAGTAGAACTTCTGCTCTGCCGGGTCCTACATGGCGCTAGAGCTGCAAGGCACAAAGTCCTGCCTTGTTTCCACAAGGGTAGACAAGTCCCTCAGGTCCAGCTTCCAGCTCTTTCGACAGCTAAGAAACAACTCGCTCTGCACAGTGCTCTTACAGCCTACCGGGAACATCTCTTCCAAAGGCCTGTGAAACGCAGTTTCTTTGCAGGCCTGATCTGGCTGAAGTAGAACTTCTGCTCTGGGTGTGCCACATGGCCCTAGAGCTGAAAGGCACAACGTGCAGGCTTCTTTCCAAAGGGCGAGTTGGGACCCAGAGCATCTTGCTTCCAGCTCTTTGGGAAGCTAAGAAACAACTCGCTCTGCACAGTGCTTTTACAGCCTACCGGGAACATGACTTACAAAGGCCTGTGAAACGCAGTTTCTTTGCAGCCCTGATCTTGCTGAAGTAGAACTTCTTCTCTGGGTGTGCCACATTGCCCTAGAGCTGAAAGGCACAACGTGCAGGCTTCTTTCCAAAGGGCGAGTTGGGCCTCAGAGCATCTTGCTTCCAGCTCTTTGGGAAGCGAAGAAACAACTCGCTCTGCACAGTGCTCTTACAGCCTACTGGGAGCATCTCTTGCAAAGGCCTGAGAAATGCAGTTTCTTTGCAGGCCTTATTTCGCTGAGGTAGAACTGCTGCTATGCCGTGTCCTACATCGGCCTAGAGTTGCAAGGCTCAAAGTCCTGCCTTGACTACTCAAGGGCAGACAGGCCCCACAGCGTGGGGCTTCCACCTCTTCGGGCAGCTAAGAAACATCTTGCTCTGCACTGGTGTTTCACAGCCTACAGGGAACGAGTCTTACAAAGGCCTGTGAAACGCAGTTTCTTCCCAGCCCTGATGTGGCTGAAGTAGAACTTCTGCTCTGCTGGGTCCTACATGGCGCTAGAGCTGCAAGGCACAAAGTCCTGCCTTGTTTCCACAAGGGTAGACAAGTCCCTCAGGTCCAGCTTCCAGCTCTTTCGACAGCTAAGAAACAACTCGCTCTGCACAGTGCTCTTACAGCCTACCGGGAACATCTCTTCCAAAGGCCTGTGAAACGCAGTTTCTTTGCAGTCCTGATCTGGCTGCAGTAGAACTTCTGCTCTGGGTGTGCCACATGGCCCTAGAGCTGAAAGGCACAAGGTACAGGCTTCTTTCCAAAGGGCGAGTTGGGCCCCACAGCATCTTGCTTCCAGCTCTTTGGGAAGCTAAGAAACAACTCGCTCTGCACAGTGCTCTTACAGCCTACCGGGAGCATCTCTTCCAAAGGCCTGTGAAACGCAGTTTCTTTGCAGTCCTGATCTGGCTGAAGTAGGACTTCTGCTCTGGGTGTGCTACTTTGCCCTAGAGCTGAAAGGCACAACGTGCAGGCTTCTTTCCAAACGGCAAGTTGGGCCCCACAGCATCTTGCTTCCAGCTCTTTGGGAAGCTAAGAAACCACTCGCTCTGCACAGTGCTCTTACAGCCTACCAGGAACATCTCTTCCAAAGGCCTGTGAAACGCATTTTTTTTGCAGGCCTGATCTGGCTGAAGTAGGACTTCTGCTCTGGGTGTGCTACTTTGCCCTAGAGCTGAAAGGCACAACGTGCAGGCTTCTTTCCAAAGGGCAAGTTGGGCCTCAGAGCATCTTGCTTCCAGCTCTTTGGGAAGCTAAGAAACCACTCGCTCTGCACAGTGCTCTTACAGCCTACCGGGAACATCTCTTCCAAAGGCCTGTGAAACGCAGTTTCTTTGCAGGCCTGATCTGGCTGAAGTGGAACTTCTGCTCTGGATGTGCCACATTGACGTAGACCTCAAAGGCACAACGTGCAGGCTTCTTAAAAAAGGGCCAGGTGGGACCCAGAGCATCTTGCTTCCAGCTCTTTGGGAAGCAAAGAAACAACTCGCTCTGCACAGCGCTCTTACAGCCTACCGGGAACATCTCTTACGAAGGCCTGTGAAACGCAGTTTCTTTGCAGTCCTGATGTATCTGAAGTAGAATTCTGCTCCGGGTGTGCTACATAGCCCAAGAGCTGAAAGACACAACGTGCAGTCTCCTATCCAAAGGGCGAGTTGGTCCCCAAAGCATCTTGCTTCCAGCTCTTTGGAAGCTGAGAAACAACTTGCTCTGCACAGTGCTCTTACAGCCTAGTGGGAACATCTCTTCCAAAGGCCTGTGAAACGCAGTTTCTTTGCAGGCCTGATCTGGCTGAAGTAGGACTTCTGCTCTCCGTGTGCTACTTTGCCCTAGAGCTGAAAGGCGCAACGTGCAGGCTACTTTCCAAAGGGCGAGTTGGGCCCCACAGCATCTTGCTTCCAGTTCTTTGGGAAGCTAAGAAACAAGTCGCTCTGCACAGTGCTCTTACAGCCTACCGGGAACATCTCTTCCAAAGGCCTGAGAAATGCAGTTTCTTTGCAGGCCTTATCTCGCTGAGGTAGAACTGCTGCTATGCCGTGTCCTACATCGGCCTAGAGTTGCAAGGCTCAAAGTCCTGCCTTGACTCCTCAAGGGCAGACAGGCCCCACAGCGTGGGGCTTCCACCTCTTTGGGCAGCTAAGAAACAACTTGCTCTGCACTGGTGTTTTACAGCCTCCAGGGAACGAGTCTTACAAAGGCCTGTGAAACGCAGTTCCTTCCCAGCCCTGATGTGGCTGAAGTAGAACTTCTGCTCTGCCGGGTCCTACATGGCGCTAGAGCTGTAAGGCACAAAGTCCTGCCTTGTTTCCACAAGGGTAGACAAGTCCCTCAGGTCCAGCTTCCAGCTCTTTCGACAGCTAAGAAACAACTCGCTCTGCACAGTGCTCTTACAGCCTACCAGGAACATCTCTTCCAAAGGCCTGTGAAACGCAGTTTCTTTGCAGGCCTGATCTGGCTGAAGTAGAACTTCTGCTCTGGTTGGGCCACATGGCCCTAGAGCTGAAAGGCACAACGTGCAGGCTTCTTTCCAAAGGGCGAGTTGGGACCCAGAGCATCTTGCTACCAGCTCTTTGGGAAGCTAAGAAACAACTCGCTCTGCAGACCTCTCTTACAGCCTACCGGGAACATCTCTTCCAAAGGCCTGTGAAACGCAGTTTCTTTGCAGGCCTGATCTGGATGAAGTAGGACTTCTGCTCTCCGTGTGCTACTTTGCCCTAGAGCTGAAAGGCGCAACGTGCAGGCTACTTTCCAAAGGGCGAGTTGGGCCCCACAGCATCTTGCTTCCAGTTCTTTGGGAAGCTAAGAAACAACTCGCTCTGCACAGTGCTCTTACAGCCTACCGGGAACATCTCTTCCAAAGGCCTGAGAAATGCAGTTTCTTTGCAGGCCTTATCTCGCTGAGGTAGAACTGCTGCTATGCCGTGTCCTACATCGGCCTAGAGTTGCAAGGCTCAAAGTCCTGCCTTGACTCCTCAAGGGCAGACAGGCCCCACAGCGTGGGGCTTCCACCTCTTTGGGCAGCTAAGAAACAACTTGCTCTGCACTGGTGTTTTACAGCCTCCAGGGAACGAGTCTTACAAAGGCCTGTGAAACGCAGTTCCTTCCCAGCCCTGATGTGGCTGAAGTAGAACTTCTGCTCTGCCGGGTCCTACATGGCGCTAGAGCTGCAAGGCACAAAGTCCTGCCTTGTTTCCACAAGGGTAGACAAGTCCCTCAGGTCCAGCTTCCAGCTCTTTCGACAGCTAAGAAACAACTCGCTCTGCACAGTGCTCTTACAGCCTACCGGGAACATCTCTTCCAAAGGCCTGTGAAACGCAGTTTCTTTGCAGGCCTGATCTGGCTGAAGTAGAACTTCTGCTCTGGTTGGGCCACATGGCCCTAGAGCTGAAAGGCACAAGGTGCAGGCTTCTTTCCAAAGTGCGAGTTGGGACCCAGAGCATCTTGCTTCCAGCTCTTTGGGAAGCTAAGAAACAACTCGCTCTGCACAGTGCTTTTACAGCCTACCGGGAACATGACTTACAAAGGCCTGTGAAACGCAGTTTCTTTGCAGGCCTGATCTTGCTGAAGTAGAACTTCTGCTCTGGGTGTGCCACATTGCCCTAGAGCTGAAAGGCACAACGTGCAGGCTTCTTTCCAAAGGGCGAGTTGGGCCTCAGAGCATCTTGCTTCCAGCTCTTTGGGAAGCGAAGAAACAACTCGCTCTGCACAGTGCTCTTACAGCCTACTGGGAGCATCTCTTGCAAAGGCCTGAGAAATGCAGTTTCTTTGCAGGCCTTATCTCGCTGAGGTAGAACTGCTGCTATGCCGTGTCCTACATCGGCCTAGAGTTGCAAGGCTCAAAGTCCTGCCTTGACTCCTCAAGGGCAGAGAGGCCCCACAGCGTGGGGCTTCCACCTCTTTGGGAAGCTAAGAAACATCTTGCTCTGCACTGGTGTTTTACAGCCTACAGGGAACGAGTCTTACAATGGCCTGTGGAACGCAGTTCCTTCCCAGCCCTGATGTGGCTGAAGTAGAACTTCTGCTCTGCCGGGTCCTACATGGCGCTAGAGCTGCAAGGCACAAAGTCCTGCCTTGTTTCCACAAGGGTAGACAAGTCCCTCAGGTCCAGCTTCCAGCTCTTTCGACAGCTAAGAAACAACTCGCTCTGCACAGTGCTCTTACAGCCTACCGGGAACATCTCTTCCAAAGGCCTGTGAAACGCAGTTTCTTTGCAGGCCTGATCTGGCTGAAGTAGAACTTCTGCTCTGGGTGTGCCACATGGCCCTAGAGCTGAAAGGCACAAGGTGCAGGCTTCTTTCCAAAGGGCGAGTTGGGCCCCACAGCATCTTGCTTCCAGCTCTTTGGGAAGCTAAGAAACAACTCGCTCTGCACAGTGCTCTTACAGCCTACCGGGAGCATCTCTTCCAAAGGCCTGTGAAACGCAGTTTCTTTGCAGTCCTGATCTGGCTGAAGTAGGACTTCTGCTCTGGGTGTGCTACTTTGCCCTAGAGCTGAAAGGCACAACGTGCAGGCTTCTTTCCAAAGGGCAAGTTGGGCCCCACAGCATCTTGCTTCCAGCTCTTTGGGAAGCTAAGAAACCACTCGCTCTGCACAGTGCTCTTACAGCCTACCAGGAACATCTCCTCCAAAGGCCTGTGAAACGCATTTTTTTTGCAGGCCTGATCTGGCTGAAGTAGGACTTCTGCTCTGGGTGTGCTACTTTGCCCTAGAGCTGAAAGGCACAACGTGCAGGCTTCTTTCCAAAGGGCAAGTTGGGCCTCAGAGCATCTTGCTTCCAGCTCTTTGGGAAGCTAAGAAACCACTCGCTCTGCACAGTGCTCTTACAGCCTACCGGGAACATCTCTTCCAAAGGCCTGTGAAACGCAGTTTCTTTGCAGGCCTGATCTGGCTGAAGTGGAACTTCTGCTCTGGATGTGCCACATTGACGTAGACCTCAAAGGCACAACGTGCAGGCTTCTTAAAAAAGGGCCAGGTGGGACCCAGAGCATCTTGCTTCCAGCTCTTTGGGAAGCAAAGAAACAACTCGCTCTGCACAGCGCTCTTACAGCCTACCGGGAACATCTCTTACGAAGGCCTGTGAAACGCAGTTTCTTTGCAGTCCTGATGTATCTGAAGTAGAATTCTGCTCCGGGTGTGCTACATAGCCCAAGAGCTGAAAGACACAACGTGCAGTCTCCTATCCAAAGGGCGAGTTGGGCCCCACAGCATCTTGCTTCCAGTTCTTTGGGAAGCTAAGAAACAAGTCGCTCTGCACAGTGCTCTTACAGCCTACCGGGAACATCTCTTCCAAAGGCCTGTGAAACGCAGTTTCTTTGCAGGCCTGATCTGGCTGAAGTAGGACTTCTGCTCTGGGTGTGCTACTTTGCCCTAGAGCTGAAAGGCACAACGTGCAGGCTTCTTTCCAAAGGGCGAGTTGGGCCCCACAGCATCTTGCTTCCAGCTCTTTGGGAAGCTAAGAAACAACTCGCTCTGCACAGTGCTCTTACAGCCTACCGGGAACATCTCTTCCAAAGGCCTGTGAAACGCAGTTTCTTTGCAGGCCTGATCTGGCTGAAGTAGGACTTCTGCTCTGGGTGTGCTACTTTGCCCTAGAGCTGAAAGGCACAACGTGCAGGCTTCTTTCCAAAGGGCGAGTTGGGCCCCACAGCATCTTGCTTCCAGCTCTTTGGGAAGCTAAGAAACAACTCGCTCTGCACAGTGCTCTTACAGCCTAGTGGGAACATCTCTTCCAAAGGCCTGTGAAACGCAGTTTCTTTGCAGGCCTGATCTGGCTGAAGTAGGACTTCTGCTCTGGGTTTTCTACTTTGCCCTAGAGCTGAAAGGCACAACGTGCAGGCTTCTTTCCAAAGGGCGAGTTGGGCCCCACAGCATCTTGCTTCCAGCTCTTTGGGAAGCTAAGAAACAACTCGCTCTGCACAGTGCTCTTACAGCCTAGTGGGAACATCTCTTCCAAAGGCCTGTGAAACGCAGTTTGTTTGCAGGCCTGATCTGGCTGAAGTAGGACTTCTGCTCTGGGTGTGCTAATTTGCCCTAGAGCTGAAAGGCACAACGTGCAGGCTTCTTTCCAAAGGGCGAGTTGGGCCCCACAGCATCTTGCTTCCAGCTCTTTGGGAAGCTAAGAAACAACTCGCTCTGCACAGTGCTCTTACAGCCTAGTGGGAACATCTCTTCCAAAGGCCTGTGAAACGCAGTTTCTTTGCAGGCCTGATCTGGCTGAAGTAGGACTTCTGCTCTGGGTGTGCTACTTTGCCCTAGAGCTGAAAGGCACAACGTGCAGGCTTCTTTCCAAAGGGCGAGTTGGGCCCCACAGCATCTTGCTTCCAGCTCTTTGGGAAGCTAAGAAACAACTCGCTCTGCACAGTGCTCTTACAGCCTACCGGGAACATCTCTTCCAAAGGCCTGAGAAATGCAGTTTCTTTGCAGGCCTTATCTCGCTGAGGTAGAACTGCTGCTATGCCGTGTCCCACATCGGCCTAGAGTTGCAAGGCTCAAAGTCCTGCCTTGACTCCTCAAGGGCAGACAGGCCCCACAGCGTGGGGCTTCCACCTCTTTGGGCAGCTAAGAAACAACTTGCTCTGCAGTGGTGTTTTACAGCCTCCAGGGAACGAGTCAAACAAAGGCCTGTGAAACGCAGTTCCTTCCCAGCCCTGATGTGGCTGAAGTAGAACTTCTGCTCTGCCGGGTCCTACATGGCGCTAGAGCTGCAAGGCACAAAGTCCTGCCTTGTTTCCACAAGGGTAGACAAGTCCCTCAGGTCCAGATTCCAGCTCTTTCGACAGCTAAGAAACAACTCGCTCTGCACAGTGCTCTTACAGCCTACTGGGAACATCTCTTCCAAATGCCTGTGAAACGCAGTTTCTTTGCAGGCCTGATCTGGCTGAAGTAGAACTTCTGCTGTGGTTGGGCCACATGGCCCTAGAGCTGAAAGGCACAACGTGCAGGCTTCTTTCCAAAGGGCGAGTTGGGACCCAGAGCATCTTGCTACCAGCTCTTTGGGAAGCTAAGAAACAACTCGCTCTGCACAGTGCTTTTACAGCCTACCGGGAACATGACTTACAAAGGCCTGTGAAACGCAGTTTCTTTGCAGGCCTGATCTGGCTGAAGTACGACTTCTGCTCTCCGTGTGCTACTTTGCCCTAGAGCTGAAAGGCGCAACGTGCAGGCTACTTTCCAAAGGGCGAGTTGGGCCCCACAGCATCTTGCTTCCAGTTCTTTGGGAAGCTAAGAAACAACTCGCTCTGCACAGTGCTCTTACCTCCTGCCGGGAACATCTCTTCCAAAGGCCTGAGAAATGCAGTTTCTTTGCAGGCCTTATCTCGCTGAGGTAGAACTGCTGCTATGCCGTGTCCTACATCGGCCTAGAGTTGCAAGGCTCAAAGTCCTGCCTTGACTCCTCAAGGGCAGACAGGCCCCACAGCGTGGGGCTTCCACCTCTTTGGGCAGCTAAGAAACAACTTGCTCTGCACTGGTGTTTTACAGCCTACAGGGAACGAGTCTTACAAAGGCCTGTGAAACGCAGTTCCTTCCCAGCCCTGATGTGGCTGAAGTAGAACTTCTGCTCTGCCGGGTCCTACATGGCGCTAGAGCTGCAAGGCACAAAGTCCTGCCTTGTTTCCACAAGGGTAGACAAGTCCCTCAGGTCCAGCTTCCAGCTCTTTCGACAGCTAAGAAACAACTCGCTCTGCACAGTGCTCTTACAGCCTACCGGGAACATCTCTTCCAAAGGCCTGTGAAACGCAGTTTCTTTGCAGGCCTGATCTGGCTGAAGTAGAACTTCTGCTCTGGGTGTGCCACATTGCCCTAGAGCTGAAAGGCACAACGTGCAGGCTTCTTTCCAAAGGGCGAGTTGGGCCTCAGAGCATTTTGCTTCCAGCTCTTTGGGAAGCTAAGAAACAACTCGCTCTGCAGACCTCTCTTACAGCCAACCGGGAGCATCTCTTGCAAAGGCCTGAGGAATGCAGTTTCTTTGCAGGCCTTATCTCGCTGAGGTAGAACTGCTGCTATGCCGTGTCCCAAATCGGCCTAGAGTTGCAAGGCTCAAAGTCCTGCCTTGACTCCTCAAGGGCAGACAGGCCCCTCAGCGTGGGGATTCCACCTCTTTGGGCAGCTAAGAATCAACTTGCTCTGCACTGAGGTTTTACAGCCTACAGGGAACGAGTCTTACAAAGGCCTGTGAAACGCAGATTCTTCCCAGCCCTGATGTGGCTGAAGTAGAACTTCTGCTCTGCCGGGTCCTACATGGCGCTAGAGCTGCAAGGCACAAAGTCCTGCCTTTTTTCCACAAGGGTAGACAAGTCTCTCAGGTCCAGATTCCAGCTCTTTCGGCAGCTAAGAAACAACTCGCTCTGCACAGTGCTCTTACAGCCTACCGGGAACATCTCTTCCAAAGGCCTGTGAAACGCAGTTTCTTTGCAAGCCTGATCTGGCTGAAGTAGGACTTCTGCTCTGGGTGTGCTACATTGCCCTAGAGCTGAAAGGCACTACGTGCAGGCTTCTTTGCAAAGGGCGAGTTGGGCCCTACAGCATCTTGCTTCCAGCTCTTTGGGAAGCTAAGAAACAACTCGCTCTGCACAGTGCTCTTACAGCCTACCGGGAGCATCCCTTCCAAAGGCCTGTGAAACACGGTTTCTTTGCAGGCCTGATCTGGCTGAAGTGGAACTTCTGCTCTGGATGTGCCACATTGACCTAGACCTCAAAGGCACAACGTTCAGGCTTCTTAAAAAAGGGCCAGGTGGGACCCAGATCATCTTGCTTCCAGCTCTTTGGGAAGCAAAGAAACAACTCGCTCTGCAAAGCGCTCTTACAGCCTACCGGGAACATCTCTTACGAAGGCCTGTGAAACGCAGTTTCTTTGCAGTCCTGATGTATCTGAAGTAGAATTCTGCTCCGGGTGTGCTGCATAGCCCAAGAGCTGAAAGACACAACGTGCAGTCTCCTATCCAAAGGGCGAGTTGGTCCCCAAAGCATCTTGCTTCCAGCTCTTTGGAAGCTGAGAAACAACTCGCTCTGCACAGTGCTCTTACAGCCTACCGGGAACATCTCTTCCAAAGGCCTGTGAAACGCAGTTTCTTTGCAGGCCTGATCTGGCTGAAGTAGAACTTCTGCTGTGGTTGGGCCACATGGACCTAGAGCTGAACGGCACAACGTGCAGGCTTCTTTCCAAAGGGCGAGTTGGGACCCAGAGCATCTTGCTACCAGCTCTTTGGGAAGCTAAGAAACAACGCGCTCTGCAGACCTCTCTTACAGCCTACCGGGAACATCTCTTCCAAAGGCCTGTGAAACGCAGTTTCTTTGCAGGCCTGATCTGGATGAAGTAGGACTTCTGCTCTCCGTGTGCTACTTTGCCCTAGAGCTGAAAGGCGCAACGTGCAGGCTACTTTCCAAAGGGCGAGTTGGGCCCCACAGCATCTTGCTTCCAGTTCTTTGGGAAGCTAAGAAACAACTCGCTCTGCACAGTGCTCTTACAGCCTACCGGGAACATCTCTTCCAAAGGCCTGAGAAATGCAGTTTCTTTGCAGGCCTTATCTCGCTGAGGTAGAACTGCTGCTATGCCGTGTCCTACATCGGCCTAGAGTTGCAAGGCTCAAAGTCCTGCCTTGACTCCTCAAGGGCAGACAGGCCCCACAGCGTGGGGCTTCCACCTCTTTGGGCAGCTAAGAAACAACTTGCTCTGCAGTGGTGTTTTACAGCCTCCAGGGAACGAGTCTTACAAAGGCCTGTGAAACGCAGTTCCTTCCCAGCCCTGATGTGGCTGAAGTAGAACTTCTGCTCTGCCGGGTCCTACATGGCGCTAGAGCTGCAAGGCACAAAGTCCTGCCTTGTTTCCACAAGGGTAGACAAGTCCCTCAGGTCCAGCTTCCAGCTCTTTCGACAGCTAAGAAACAACTCGCTCTGCACAGTGCTCTTACAGCCTACCGGGAACATCTCTTCCAAAGGCCTGTGAAACGCAGTTTCTTTGCAGGCCTGATCTGGCTGAAGTAGAACTTCTGCTCTGGGTGTGCCACATGGCCCTAGAGCTGAAAGGCACAACGTGCAGGCTTCTTTCCAAAGGGCGAGTTGGGACCCAGAGCATCTTGCTTCCAGCTCTTTGGGAAGCTAAGAAACAACTCGCTCTGCACAGTGCTTTTACAGCCTACCGGGAACATGACTTACAAAGGCCTGTGAAACGCAGTTTCTTTGCAGGCCTGATCTTGCTGAAGTAGAACTTCTGCTCTGGGTGTGCCACATTGCCCTAGAGCTGAAAGGCACAACGTGCAGGCTTCTTTCCAAAGGGCGAGTTGGGCCTCAGAGCATCTTGCTTCCAGCTCTTTGGGAAGCGAAGAAACAACTCGCTCTGCACAGTGCTCTTACAGCCTACTGGGAGCATCTCTTGCAAAGGCCTGAGAAATGCAGTTTCTTTGCAGGCCTTATCTCGCTGAGGTAGAACTGCTGCTATGCCGTGTCCTACATCGGCCTAGAGTTGCAAGGCTCAAAGTCCTGCCTTGACTCCTCAAGGGCAGACAGGCCCCACAGCGTGGGGCTTCCACCTCTTTGGGCAGCTAAGAAACATCTTGCTCTGCACTGGTGTTTTACAGCCTACAGGGAACGAGTCTTACAAAGGCCTGTGAAACGCAGTTTCTTCCCAGCCCTGATGTGGCTGAAGTAGAACTTCTGCTCTGCCGGGTCCTACATGGCGCTAGAGCTGCAAGGCACAAAGTCCTGCCTTGTTTCCACAAGGGTAGACAAGTCCCTCAGGTCCAGCTTCCAGCTCTTTCGACAGCTAAGAAACAACTCGCTCTGCACAGTGCTCTTACAGCCTACCGGGAACATCTCTTCCAAAGGCCTGTGAAACGCAGTTTCTTTGCAGGCCTGATCTGGCTGAAGTAGAACTTCTGCTCTGGTTGGGCCACATGGCCCTAGAGCTGAAAGGCACAAGGTGCAGGCTTCTTTCCAAAGGGCGAGTTGGGACCCAGAGCATCTTGCTTCCAGCTCTTTGGGAAGCTAAGAAACAACTCGCTCTGCACAGTGCTTTTACAGCCTACCGGGAACATGACTTACAAAGGCCTGTGAAACGCAGTTTCTTTGCAGGCCTGATCTTGCTGAAGTAGAACTTCTGCTCTGGGTGTGCCACATTGCCCTAGAGCTGAAAGGCACAACGTGCAGGCTTCTTTCCAAAGGGCGAGTTGGGCCTCAGAGCATCTTGCTTCCAGCTCTTTGGGAAGCGAAGAAACAACTCGCTCTGCACAGTGCTCTTACAGCCTACTGGGAGCATCTCTTGCAAAGGCCTGAGAAATGCAGTTTCTTTGCAGGCCTTATCTCGCTGAGGTAGAACTGCTGCTATGCCGTGTCCTACATCGGCCTAGAGTTGCAAGGCTCAAAGTCCTGCCTTCACTCCTCAAGGGCAGACAGGCCCCACAGCGTGGGGCTTCCACCTCTTTGGGCAGCTAAGAAACATCTTGCTCTGCACTGGTGTTTTACAGCCTACAGGGAACGAGTCTTACAATGGCCTGTGGAACGCAGTTCCTTCCCAGCCCTGATGTGGCTGAAGTAGAACTTCTGCTCTGCCGGGTCCTACATGGCGCTAGAGCTGCAAGGCACAAAGTCCTGCCTTGCTTCCACAAGGGTAGACAAGTCCCTCAGGTCCAGCTTCCAGCTCTTTCGACAGCTAAGAAACAACTCGCTCTGCACAGTGCTCTTACAGCCTACCGGGAACATCTCTTCCAAAGGCCTGTGAAACGCAGTTTCTTTGCAGGCCTGATCTGGCTGAAGTAGAACTTCTGCTCTGGGTGTGCCACATGGCCCTAGAGCTGAAAGGCACAAGGTGCAGGCTTCTTTCCAAAGGGCGAGTTGGGCCCCACAGCATCTTGCTTCCAGCTCTTTGGGAAGCTAAGAAACAACTCGCTCTGCACAGTGCTTTTACAGCCTACCGGGAACATGACTTACAAAGGCCTGTGAAACGCAGTTTCTTTGCAGGCCTGATCTTGCTGAAGTAGAACTTCTGCTCTGGGTGTGCCACATTGCCCTAGAGCTGAAAGGCACAACGTGCAGCCTTCTTTCCAAAGGGCGAGTTGGGCCTCAGAGCATCTTGCTTCCAGCTCTTTGGGAAGCGAAGAAACAACTCGCTCTGCACAGTGCTCTTACAGCCTACCGGGAACATCTCTTCCAAAGGCCTGTGAAACGCAGTTTCGTTGCAGGCCTGATCTGGCTGAAGTAGAACTTCTGCTCTGGGTGTGCCACATTGCACTAGAGCTGAAAGGCACAACGTGCAGGCTTCTTTCCAAAGGGCGAGTTGGGCCTCAGAGCATCTTGCTTCCAGCTCTTTGGGAAGCGAAGAAACAACTCGCTCTGCACAGTGCTCTTACAGCCTACTGGGAACATCTCTTGCAAAGGCCTGAGAAATGCAGTTTCTTTGCAGGCCTTATCTCGCTGAGGTAGAACTGCTGCTATGCCGTGTCCCACATCGGCCTAGAGTTGCAAGGCTCAAAGTCCTGGCTTGACTCCTCAAGGGCAGACAGGCCCCTCAGCGTGGGGATTCCACCTCTTTGGGCAGCTAAGAATCAACTTGCTCTGCACTGAGGTTTTACAGCCTACAGGGAACGAGTCTTACAAAGGCCTGTGAAACGCAGTTTCTTCCCAGCCCTGATGTTGCTGAAGTAGAACTTCTGCTCTGCCGGGTCCTACATGGCGCTAGAGCTGCAAGGCACAAAGTCCTGCCTTGTTTCCACAAGGGTAGACAAGTCCCTCAGGTCCAGCTTCCAGCTCTTTCGGCAGCTAAGAAACAACTCGCTCTGCACAGTGCTCTTACAGCCTACCGGGAACATCTCTTCCAAAGGCCTGTGAAACGCAGTTTCTTTGCAAGCCTGATCTGGGTGAAGTAGGACTTCTGCTCTGGGTGTGCTGCATTGCCCTAGAGCTGAAAGGCACTACGTGCAGGCTTCTTTCCAAAGGGCGAGTTGGGCCCTACAGCATCTTGCTTCCAGCTCTTTGGGAAGCTAAGAAACAACTCGCTCTGCACAGTGCTCTTACTGCCTACCGGGAGCATCTCTTCCAAAGGCCTGTGAAACGCAGTTTCTTTGCAGTCCTGATCTGGCTGAAGTAGGACTTCTGCTCTGGGTGTGCTACTTTGCCCTAGAGCTGAAAGGCACAACGTGCAGGCTTCTTTCCAAAGGGCGAGTTGGGCCTCAGAGCATCTTGCTTCCAGCTCTTTGGGAAGCTAAGAAACAACTCGCTCTGCAGACCTCTCTTACAGCCAACCGGGAGCATCTCTTGCAAAGGCCTGAGAAATGCAGTTTCTTTGCAGGCCTTATCTCGCTGAGGTAGAACTGCTGCTATGCCGTGTCCCACATCGGCCTAGAGTTGCAAGGCTCAAAGTCCTGCCTTGACTCCTCAAGGGCAGACAGGCCCCTCAGCGTGGGGATTCCACCTCTTTGGGCAGCTAAGAATCAACTTGCTCTGCACTGAGGTTTTACAGCCTACAGGGAACGAGTCTTACAAAGGCCTGTGAAACGCAGTTTCTTCCCAGCCCTGATGTGGCTGAAGTAGAACTTCTGCTCTGCCGGATCCTACATGGCGCTAGAGCTGCAAGGCACAAAGTCCTGCCTTGTTTCCACAAGGGTAGACAAGTCCCTCAGGTCCAGCTTCCAGCTCTTTTGGCAGCTAAGAAACAACTCGCTCTGCACAGTGCTCTTACAGCCTACCGGGAACATCTCTTCCAAAGGCCTGTGAAACGCAGTTTCTTTGCAAGCCTGATCTGGGTGAAGTAGGACTTCTGCTCTGGGTGTGCTGCATTGCCCTAGAGCTGAAAGGCACTACGTGCAGGCTTCTTTCCAAAGGGCGAGTTGGGCCCCACAGCATCTTGCTTCCAGCTCTTTGGGAAGCTAAGAAACAACTCGCTCTGCACAGTGCTCTTACAGCCTACCGGGAGCATCTCTTCCAAAGGCCTGTGAAACGCAGTTTCTTTGCAGTCCTGATCTGGCTGAAGTAGGACTTCTGCTCTGGGTGTGCTACTTTGCCCTAGAGCTGAAAAGCACAACGTGCAGGGTTCTTTCCAAAGGGCGAGTTGGGCCTCAGAGCATCTTGCTTCCAGCTCTTTGGGAAGCTAAGAAACAACTCGCTCTGCAGGCCTCTCTTACAGCCAACCGGGAGCATCTCTTGCAAAGGCCTGAGAAATGCAGTTTCTTTGCAGGCCTTATCTCGCTGAGGTAGAACTGCTGCTATGCCGTGTCCCACATCGGCCTAGAGTTGCAAGGCTCAAAGTCCTGCCTTGACTCCTCAAGGGCAGACAGGCCCCTCAGCGTGGGGATTCCACCTCTTTGGGCAGCTAAGAATCAACTTGCTCTGCACTGAGGTTTTACAGCCTACAGGAACGAGTCTTACAAAGGCCTGTGAAACGCAGATTCTTCCCAGCCCTGATGTGGCTGAAGTAGAACTTCTGCTCTGCCGGGTCCTACATGGCGCTAGAGCTGCAAGGCACAAAGTCCTGCCTTTTTTCCACAAGGGTAGACAAGTCCCTCAGGTCCAGATTCCAGCTCTTTCGGCAGCTAAGAAACAACTCGCTCTGCACAGTGCTCTTACAGCCTACCGGGAACATCTCTTCCAAAGGCCTGTGAAACGCAGTTTCTTTGCAAGCCTGATCTGGCTGAAGTAGGACTTCTGCTCTGGGTGTGCTACATTGCCCTAGAGCTGAAAGGCACTACGTGCAGGCTTCTTTCCAAAGGGCGAGTTGGGCCCTACAGCATCTTGCTTCCAGCTCTTTGGGAAGCTAAGAAACAACTCGCTCTGCACAGTGCTCTTACAGCCTACTGGGAGCATCCCTTCCAAAGGCCTGTGAAACGCGGTTTCTTTGCAGGCCTGATCTGGCTGAAGTGGAACTTCTGCTCTGGATGTGCCACATTGACCTAGACCTCAAAGGCACAACGTTCAGGCTTCTTAAAAAAGGGCCAGGTGGGACCCAGAGCATCTTGCTTCCAGCTCTTTGGGAAGCAAAGAAACAACTCGCTCTGCACAGCGCTCTTACAGCCTACTGGGAACATCTCTTACGAAGGCCTGTGAAACGCAGTTTCTTTGCAGTCCTGATGTATCTGAAGTAGAATTCTGCTCCGGGTGTGCTGCATAGCCCAAGAGCTGAAAGACACAACGTGCAGTCTCCTATCCAAAGGGCGAGTTGGTCCCCAAAGCATCTTGCTTCCAGCTCTTTGGAAGCTGAGAAACAACTCGCTCTGCACAGTGCTCTTACAGCCTACCGGGAACATCTCTTCCAAAGGCCTGTGAAACGCAGTTTCTTTGCAGGCCTGATCTGGCTGAAGTAGAACTTCTGCTGTGGTTGGGCCACATGGCCCTAGAGCTGAACGGCACAACGTGCAGGCTTCTTTCCAAAGGGCGAGTTGGGACCCAGAGCATCTTGCTACCAGCTCTTTGGGAAGCTAAGAAACAACTCGCTCTGCAGACCTCTCTTACAGCCTACCGGGAACATCTCTTCCAAAGGTCTGTGAAACGCAGTTTCTTTGCAGGCCTGATCTGGATGAAGTAGGACTTCTGCTCTCCGTGTGCTACTTTGCCCTAGAGCTGAAAGGCGCAACGTGCAGGCTACTTTCCAAAGGGCGAGTTGGGCCCCACAGCATCTTGCTTCCAGTTCTTTGGGAAGCTAAGAAACAACTCGCTCTGCACAGTGCTCTTACAGCCTACCGGGAACATCTCTTCCAAAGGCCTGAGAAATGCAGTTTCTTTGCAGGCCTTATCTCGCTGAGGTAGAACTGCTGCTATGCCGTGTCCTACATCGGCCTAGAGTTGCAAGGCTCAAAGTCCTGCCTTCACTCCTCAAGGGCAGACAGGCCCCACAGCGTGGGGCTTCCACCTCTTTGGGCAGCTAAGAAACAACTTGCTCTGCAGTGGTGTTTTACAGCCTCCAGGGAACGAGTCTTACAAAGGCCTGTGAAACGCAGTTCCTTCCCAGCCCTGATGTGGCTGAAGTAGAACTTCTGCTCTGCCGGGTCCTACATGGCGCTAGAGCTGCAAGGCACAAAGTCCTGCCTTGTTTCCACAAGGGTAGACAAGTCCCTCAGGTCCAGCTTCCAGCTCTTTCGACAGCTAAGAAACAACTCGCTCTGCACAGTGCTCTTACAGCCTACCGGGAACATCTCTTCCAAAGGCCTGTGAAACGCAGTTTCTTTGCAGGCCTGATCTGGCTGAAGTAGAACTTCTGCTCTGGGTGTGCCACATGGCCCTAGAGCTGAAAGGCACAACGTGCAGGCTTCTTTCCAAAGGGCGAGTTGGGACCCAGAGCATCTTACTTCCAGCTCTTTGGGAAGCTAAGAAACAACTCGCTCTGCACAGTGCTTTTACAGCCTACCGGGAACATGACTTACAAAGGCCTGTGAAACGCAGTTTCTTTGCAGGCCTGATCTTGCTGAAGTAGAACTTCTGCTCTGGGTGTGCCACAAGCCCTAGAGCTGAAAGGCACAACGTGCAGGCTTCTTTCCAAAGGGCGAGTTGGGCCTCAGAGCATCTTGCTTCCAGCTCTTTGGGAAGCGAAGAAACAACTCGCTCTGCACAGTGCTCTTACAGCCTACTGGGAGCATCTCTTGCAAAGGCCTGAGAAATGAAGTTTCTTTGCAGGCCTTATCTCGCTGAGGTAGAACTGCTGCTATGCCGTGTCCTACATCGGCCTAGAGTTGCAAGGCTCAAAGTCCTGCCTTGACTCCTCAAGGGCAGACAGGCCCCACAGCGTGGGGCTTCCACCTCTTTGGGCAGCTAAGAAACATCTTGCTCTGCACTGGTGTTTTACAGCCTACAGGGAACGAGTCTTACAAAGGCCTGTGAAACGCAGTTTCTTCCCAGCCCTGATGTGGCTGAAGTAGAACTTCTGCTCTGCCGGGTCCTACATGGCGCTAGAGCTGCAAGGCACAAAGTCCTGCCTTGTTTCCACAAGGGTAGACAAGTCCCTCAGGTCCAGCTTCCAGCTCTTTCGACAGCTAAGAAACAACTCGCTCTGCACAGTGCTCTTACAGCCTACCGGGAACATCTCTTCCAAAGGCCTGTGAAACGCAGTTTCTTTGCAGGCCTGATCTGGCTGAAGTAGAACTTCTGCTCTGGGTGTGCCTACATGGCCCTAGAGCTGAAAGGCACAAGGTGCAGGCTTCTTTCCAAAGGGCGAGTTGGGCCCCACAGCATCTTCCTTCCAGCTCTTTGGGAAGCTAAGAAACAACTCGCTCTGCACAGTGCTTTTACAGCCTACCGGGAACATGACTTACAAAGGCCTGTGAAACGCAGTTTCTTTGCAGGCCTGATCTTGCTGAAGTAGAACTTCTGCTCTGGGTGTGCCACATTGCCCTAGAGCTGAAAGGCACAACGTGCAGGCTTCTTTCCAAAGGGCGAGTTGGGCCTCAGAGCATCTTGCTTCCAGCTCTTTGGGAAGCGAAGAAACAACTCGCTCTGCACAGTGCTCTTACAGCCTACTGGGAGCATCTCTTGCAAAGGCCTGAGAAATGAAGTTTCTTTGCAGGCCTTATCTCGCTGAGGTAGAACTGCTGCTATGCCGTGTCCTACATCGGCCTAGAGTTGCAAGGCTCAAAGTCCTGCCTTGACTCCTCAAGGGCAGACAGGCCCCACAGCGTGGGGCTTCCACCTCTTTGGGCAGCTAAGAAACATCTTGCTCTGCACTGGTGTTTTACAGCCTACAGGGAACGAGTCTTACAAAGGCCTGTGAAACGCAGTTTCTTCCCAGCCCTGATGTGGCTGAAGTAGAACTTCTGCTCTGCCGGGTCCTACATGGCGCTAGAGCTGCAAGGCACAAAGTCCTGCCTTGTTTCCACAAGGGTAGACAAGTCCCTCAGGTCCAGCTTCCAGCTCTTTCGACAGCTAAGAAACAACTCGCTCTGCACAGTGCTCTTACAGCCTACCGGGAACATCTCTTCCAAAGGCCTGTGAAACGCAGTTTCTTTGCAGGCCTGATCTGGCTGAAGTAGAACTTCTGCTCTGGGTGTGCCACATGGCCCTAGAGCTGAAAGGCACAAGGTGCAGGCTTCTTTCCAAAGGGCGAGTTGGGCCCAACAGCATCTTGCTTCCAGCTCTTTGGGAAGCTAAGAAACAACTCGCTCTGCACAGTGCTTTTACAGCCTACCGGGAACATGACTTACAAAGGCCTGTGAAACGCAGTTTCTTTGCAGGCCTGATCTTGCTGAAGTAGAACTTCTGCTCTGGGTGTGCCACATTGCCCTAGAGCTGAAAGGTACAACGTGCAGGCTTCTTTCCAAAGGGCGAGTTGGGCCTCAGAGCCTCTTGCTTCCAGCTCTTTGGGAAGCTAATAAACAACTCGCTCTGCACAGTGCTCTTACAGCCTACCCGGAACATCTCTTCCAAAGGCCTGTGAAACGCAGTTTCGTTGCAGGCCTGATCTGGCTGAAGTAGAACTTCTGCTCTGGGTGTGCCACATTGCCCTAGAGCTGAAAGGCACAACGTGCAGGCATCTTTCCAAAGGCCGAGTTGGGCCTCAGAGCATCTTGCTTCCAGCTCTTTGGGAAGCGAAGAAACAACTCGCTCTGCACAGTGCTCTTACAGCCTACTGGGAACATATCTTCCAAAGGCCTGAGAAATGCAGTTTCTTTGCAGGCCTTATCTCGCTGAGGTAGAACTGCTGCTATGCCGTGTCCTACATCGGCCTAGATTTGCAAGGCTCAAAGTCCTGCCTTGACTCCTCAAGGGCAGACAGGCCCCTCAGCGTGGGGATTCCACCTCTTTGGGCAGCTAAGAATCAACTTGCTCTGCACTGAGGTTTTACAGCCTACAGGGAACGAGTCTTACAAAGGCCTGTGAAACGCAGTTTCTTCCCAGCCCTGATGAGGCTGAAGTAGAACTTCTGCTCTGCCGGGTCCTACATGGCGCTAGAGCTGCAAGGCACAAAGTCCTGCCTTGTTTCCACAAGGGTAGACAAGTCCCTCAGGTCCTGCTTCCAGCTCTTTCGGCAGCTAAGAATCAACTCGCTCTGCACAGTGCTCTTACAGCCTACCGGGAACATCTCTGCCAAAGGCCTGTGAAACGCAGTTTCTTTGCAAGCCTGATCTGGCTGAAGTAGGACTTCTGCTCTGGGTGTGCTACATTGCCCTAGAGCTGAAAGGCACTACGTGCAGGCTTCTTTCCAACGGGCGAGTTGGGCCCTAGAGCATCTTGCTTCCAGCTCTTTGGGAAGCTAAGAAACAACTCGCTCTGCACAGTGCTCTTACAGCCTACCGGGAGCATCTCTTCCAAAGGCCTGTGAAACGCAGTTTCTTTGCAGGCCTGATCTGGCTGAAGTAGGACTTCTGCTCTGGGTGTGCTACTTTGCCCTAGAGCTGAAAGGCACAACGTGCAGGCTTCTTTCCAAAGGGCAAGTTGGGCCCCACAGCATCTTGCTTCCAGCTCTTTGGGAAGCTAAGAAACCACTCGCTCTGCACAGTGCTCTTACAGCCTACCGGGAACATCTCTTCCAAAGGCGTGTGAAACGCATTTTTTTTGCAGGCCTGATCTGGCTGAAGTAGGACTTCTGCTCTGGGTGTGCTACTTTGCCCTAGAGCTGAAAGGCACAACGTGCAGGCTTCTTTCCAAAGGGCGAGTTGGGCCTCAGAGCATCTTGCTTCCAGCTCTTTGGGAAGCTAAGAAACCACTCGCTCTGCACAGTGCTCTTACAGCCTACCGGGAACATCTCTTCCAAAGGCCTGTGAAACGCAGTTTCTTTGCAGGCCTGATCTGGCTGAAGTGGAACTTCTGCTCTGGATGTGCCACATTGACCTAGACCTCAAAGGCACAACGTGCAGGCTTCTTAAAAAAGGGCCAGGTGGGACCCAGATCATCTTGCTTCCAGCTCTTTGGGAAGCAAAGAAACAACTCGCTCTGCACAGCGCTCTTACAGCCTACCGGGAACATCTCTTACGAAGGCCTGTGAAACGCAGTTTCTTTGCAGTCCTGATGTATCTGAAGTAGAATTCTGCTCCGGGTGTGCTACATAGCCCAAGAGCTGAAAGACACAACGTGCACTCTCCTATCCAAAGGGCGAGTTGGTCCCCAAAGCATCCTGCTTCCAGCTCTTTGGAAGCTGAGAAACAACTCGCTCTGCACAGTGCTCTTACAGCCTACCGGGAACATCTCTTACAAAGGCCTGTGAGACGCAGTTTCTTTGCAGGCCTGATCTGGCTGAAGTAGGACTTCTGCTCTCCGTGTGCTACTTTGCCCTAGAGCTGAAAGGCGCAACGTGCAGGCTACTTTCCAAAGGGCGAGTTGGGCCCCACAGCATCTTGCTTCCAGTTCTTTGGGAAGCTAAGAAACAACTCGCTCTGCACAGTGCTCTTACAGCCTACAGGGAACATCTCTTCCAAAGGCCTGAGAAATGCAGTTTCTTTGCAGGCCTTATCTCGCTGAGGTAGAACTGCTGCTATGCCGTGTCCCACATCGGCCTAGAGTTGCAAGGCTCAAAGTCCTGCCTTGACTCCTCAAGGGCAGACAGGCCCCACAGCGTGGGGCTTCCACCTCTTTGGGCAGCTAAGAAACAACTTGCTCTGCAGTGGTGTTTTACAGCCTCCAGGGAACGAGTCAAACAAAGGCCTGTGAAACGCAGTTCCTTCCCAGCCCTGATGTGGCTGAAGTAGAACTTCTGCTCTGCCGGGTCCTACATGGCGCTAGAGCTGCAAGGCACAAAGTCCGGCCTTGTTTCCACAAGGGTTACAAGTCCCTCAGGTCCAGATTCCAGCTCTTTCGACAGCTAAGAAACAACTCGCTCTGCACAGTGCTCTTACAGCCTACTGGGAACATCTCTTCCAAAGGCCTGTGAAACGCAGTTTCTTTGCAGGCCTGATCTGGCTGAAGTAGAACTTCTGCTGTGGTTGGGCCACATGGCCCTAGAGCTGAAAGGCACAACGTGCAGGCTTCTTTCCAAAGGGCGAGTTGGGACCCAGAGCATCTTGCTACCAGCTCTTTGGGAAGCTAAGAAACAACTCGCTCTGCACAGTGCTTTTACAGCCTACCGGGAACATGACTTACAAAGGCCTGTGAAACGCAGTTTCTTTGCAGGCCTGATCTGGCTGAAGTAGGACTTCTGCTCTCCGTGTGCTACTTTGCCCTAGAGCTGAAAGGCGCAACGTGCAGGCTACTTTCCAAAGGGCGAGTTGGGCCCCACAGCATCTTGCTTCCAGTTCTTTGGAAGCTAAGAAACAACTCGCTCTGCACAGTGCTCTTACAGCCTACTGGGAACATCTCTTGCAAAGGCCTGAGAAATGCAGTTTCTTTGCAGGCCTTATCTCGCTGAGGTAGAACTGCTGCTATGCCGTGTCCCACATCGGCCTAGAGTTGCAAGGCTCAAAGTCCTGCCTTGACTCCTCAAGGGCAGACAGGCCCCTCAGCGTGGGGATTCCACCTCTTTGGGCAGCTAAGAATCAACTTGCTCTGCACTGAGGTTTTACAGCCTACAGGGAACGAGTCTTACAAAGGCCTGTGAAACGCAGTTTCTTCCCAGCCCTGATGTTGCTGAAGTAGAACTTCTGCTCTGCCGGGTCCTACATGGCGCTAGAGCTGCAAGGCACAAAGTCCTGCCTTGTTTCCACAAGGGTAGACAAGTCCCTCAGGTCCAGCTTCCAGCTCTTTCGGCAGCTAAGAAACAACTCGCTCTGCACAGTGCTCTTACAGCCTACCGGGAACATCTCTTCCAAAGGCCTGTGAAACGCAGTTTCTTTGCAAGCCTGATCTGGGTGAAGTAGGACTTCTGCTCTGGGTGTGCTGCATTGCCCTAGAGCTGAAAGGCACTACGTGCAGGCTACTTTCCAAAGGGCGAGTTGGGCCCCACAGCATCTTGCTTCCAGCTCTTTGGGAAGCTAAGAAACAACTCGCTCTGCACAGTGCTCTTACAGCCTACCGGGAGCATCTCTTCCAAAGGCCTGTGAAACGCAGTTTCTTTGCAGTCCTGATCTGGCTGAAGTAGGACTTCTGCTCTGGGTGTGCTACTTTGCCCTAGAGCTGA
The DNA here is from genome assembly GCF_037783145.1 of Equus przewalskii. NCBI lineage: Eukaryota > Metazoa > Chordata > Mammalia > Perissodactyla > Equidae > Equus > Equus przewalskii. Next base: position 73,851 of record NW_027228342.1, read on the forward strand.
AAGGCACAACGTGCAGGCTTCTTTCCAAAGGGCGAGTTGGGCCTCAGAGCATCTTGCTTCCAGCTCTTTGGGAAGCTAAGAAACAACTCGCTCTGCAGACCTCTCTTACAGCCAACCGGGAGCATCTCTTGCAAAGGCCTGAGAAATGCAGTTTCTTTGCAGGCCTTATCTCGCTGAGGTAGAACTGCTGCTATGCCGTGTCCCACATCGGCCTAGAGTTGCAAGGCTCAAAGTACTGCCTTGACTCCTCAAGGGCAGACAGGCCCCTCAGCGTGGGGATTCCACCTCTTTGGGCAGCTAAGAATCAACTTGCTCTGCACTGAGGTTTTACAGCCTACAGGGAACGAGTCTTACAAAGGCCTGTGAAACGCAGATTCTTCCCAGCCCTGATGTGGCTGAAGTAGAACTTCTGCTCTGCCGGGTCCTACATGGCGCTAGAGCTGCAAGGCACAAAGTCCTGCCTTTTTTCCACAAGGGTAGACAAGTCCCTCAGGTCCAGATTCCAGCTCTTTCGGCAGCTAAGAAACAACTCGCTCTGCACAGTGCTCTTACAGCCTACCGGGAACATCTCTTCCAAAGGCCTGTGAAACGCAGTTTCTTTGCAAGCCTGATCTGGCTGAAGTAGGACTTCTGCTCTGGGTGTGCTACATTGCCCTAGAGCTGAAAGGCACTACGTGCAGGCTTCTTTCCAAAGGGCGAGTTGGGCCCTGCAGCATCTTGCTTCCAGCTCTTTGGGAAGCTAAGAAACAACTCGCTCTGCACAGTGCTCTTACAGCCTACCGGGAGCATACCTTCCAAAGGCCTGTGAAACGCGGTTTCTTTGCAGGCCTGATCTGGCTGAAGTGGAACTTCTGCTCTGGATGTGCCACATTGACCTAGACCTCAAAGGCACAACGTTCAGGCTTCTTAAAAAAGGGCCAGGTGGGACCCAGATCATCTTGCTTCCAGCTCTTTGGGAAGCAAAGAAACAACTCGCTCTGCACAGCGCTCTTACAGCCTACTGGGAACATCTCTTACGAAGGCCTGTGAAACGCAGTTTCTTTGCAGTCCTGATGTATCTGAAGTAGAATTCTGCTCCGGGTGTGCTGCATAGCCCAAGAGCTGAAAGACACAACGTGCAGTCTCCTATCCAAAGGGCGAGTTGGTCCCCAAAGCATCTTGCTTCCAGCTCTTTGGAAGCTGAGAAACAACTCGCTCTGCACAGTGCTCTTACAGCCTACCGGGAACATCTCTTCCAAAGGCCTGTGAAACGCAGTTTCTTTGCAGGCCTGATCTGGCTGAAGTAGAACTTCTGCTGTGGTTGGGCCACATGGCCCTAGAGCTGAAAGGCACAACGTGCAGGCTTCTTTCCAAAGGGCGAGTTGGGCCTCAGAGCATCTTGCTTCCAGCTCTTTGGGAAGCGAAGAAACAACTCGCTCTGCACAGTGCTCTTACAGCCTACTGGGAACATCTCTTCCAAAGGCCTGAGAAATGCAGTTTCTTTGCAGGCCTTATCTCGCTGAGGTAGAACTGCTGCTATGCCGTGTCCTACATCGGCCTAGAGTTGCAAGGCTCAAAGTCCTGCCTTGACTCCTCAAGGGCAGACAGGCCCCACAGCGTGGGGCTTCCACCTCTTTGGGCAGCTAAGAAACAACTTGCTCTGCACTGGTGTTTTACAGCCTACAGGGAACGAGTCTTACAAAGGCCTGTGAAACGCAGTTTCTTCCCAGCCCTGATGTGGCTGAAGTAGAACTTCTGCTCTGCCGGGTCCTACATGGCGCTAGAGCTGCAAGGCACAAAGTCCTGCCTTGTTTCCACAAGGGTAGACAAGTCCCTCAGGTCCTGCTTCCAGCTCTTTCGGCAGCTAAGAATCAACTCGCTCTGCACAGTGCTCTTACAGCCTACCGGGAACATCTCTGCCAAAGGCCTGTGAAACGCAGTTTCTTTGCAAGCCTGATCTGGCTGAAGTAGGACTTCTGCTCTGGGTGTGCTACATTGCCCTAGAGCTGAAAGGCACTACGTGCAGGCTTCTTTCCAACGGGCGAGTTGGGCCCTAGAGCATCTTGCTTCCAGCTCTTTGGGAAGCTAAGAAACAACTCGCTCTGCACAGTGCTCTTACAGCCTACCGGGAGCATCTCTTCCAAAGGCCTGTGAAACGCAGTTTCTTTGCAGGCCTGATCTGGCTGAAGTAGGACTTCTGCTCTGGGTGTGCTACTTTGCCCTAGAGCTGAAAGGCACAACGTGCAGGCTTCTTTCCAAAGGGCAAGTTGGGCCCCACAGCATCTTGCTTCCAGCTCTTTGGGAAGCTAAGAAACCACTCGCTCTGCACAGTGCTCTTACAGCCTACCGGGAACATCTCTTCCAAAGGCCTGTGAAACGCATTTTTTTTGCAGGCCTGATCTGGCTGAAGTAGGACTTCTGCTCTGGGTGTGCTACTTTGCCCTAGAGCTGAAAGGCACAACGTGCAGGCTTCTTTCCAAAGGGCGAGTTGGGCCTCAGAGCATCTTGCTTCCAGCTCTTTGGGAAGCTAAGAAACCACTCGCTCTGCACAGTGCTCTTACAGCCTACCGGGAACATCTCTTCCAAAGGCCTGTGAAACGCAGTTTCTTTGCAGGCCTGATCTGGCTGAAGTGGAACTTCTGCTCTGGATGTGCCACATTGACCTAGACCTCAAAGGCACAACGTGCAGGCTTCTTAAAAAAGGGCCAGGTGGGACCCAGATCATCTTGCTTCCAGCTCTTTGGGAAGCAAAGAAACAACTCGCTCTGCACAGCGCTCTTACAGCCTACCGGGAACATCTCTTACGAAGGCCTGTGAAACGCAGTTTCTTTGCAGTCCTGATGTATCTGAAGTAGAATTCTGCTCCGGGTTTGCTACATAGCCCAAGAGCTGAAAGACACAACGTGCAGTCTCCTATCCAAAGGGCGAGTTGGTCCCCAAAGCATCTTGCTTCCAGCTCTTTGGAAGCTGAGAAACAACTCGCTCTGCACAGTGCTCTTACAGCCTACCGGGAACATCTCTTACAAAGGCCTGTGACACGCAGTTTCTTTGCAGGCCTGATCTGGCTGAAGTAGGACTTCTGCTCTCCGTGTGCTACTTTGCCCTAGAGCTGAAAGGCGCAACGTGCAGGCTACTTTCCAAAGGGCGAGTTGGGCCCCACAGCATCTTGCTTCCAGTTCTTTGGGAAGCTAAGAAACAACTCGCTCTGCACAGTGCTCTTACAGCCTACCGGGAACATCTCTTCCAAAGGCCTGAGAAATGCAGTTTCTTTGCAGGCCTTATCTCGCTGAGGTAGAACTGCTGCTATGCCGTGTCCTACATCGGCCTAGAGTTGCAAGGCTCAAAGTCCTGCCTTGACTCCTCAATGGCAGACAGGCCCCACAGCGTGGGGCTTCCACCTCTTTGGGCAGCTAAGAAACAACTTGCTCTGCACTGGTGTTTTACAGCCTCCAGGGAACGAGTCTTACAAAGGCCTGTGAAACACAGTTCCTTCCCAGCCCTGATGTGGCTGAAGTAGAACTTCTGCTCTGCCGGGTCCTACATGGCGCTAGAGCTGCAAGGCACAAAGTCCTGCCTTGTTTCCACAAGGGTAGACAAGTCCCTCAGGTCCAGCTTCCAGCTCTTTCGGCAGCTAAGAAACAACTCGCTCTGAACAGTGCTCTTACAGCCTACCGGGAACATCTCTTCCAAAGGCCTGCGAAACGCAGTTTCTTTGCAGGCCTGATCTGGCTGAAGTAGAACTTCTGCTGTGGTTGGGCCACATGGCCCTAGAGCTGAAAGGCACAACGTGCAGGCTTCTTTCCAAAGGGCGAGTTGCGACCCAGAGCCTCTTGCTACCAGCTCTTTGGGAAGCTAAGAAACAACTCGCTCTGCATAGGGCTCTTACAGCCTACCGGGAACATGTCTTGCAAAGGACTGTGAAACGCAGTTTCTTCCCAGCCCTGATATGGCTGAAGTAGTACTTCTGCTCTGCCGTGTCCTACATGGGCCTAGAGCTGCAAGGCACAAAGTCCAGCCTTGTTTCCCCAAGGGGAGACAGGCCCCACAGCGTGGGGCTTCCAGCTCTTTGGGCAGCTAAGAAACAACTTGCTCTGCACTGGTGTTTTACAGCCTACAGGGAACGAGTCTTACAAAGGCCTGTGAAACGCAGTTTCTTCCCAGGCCTGATCTTGCTGAAGTAGAACTTCTGCTCTGCCGTGTCCTACATGGGCCTAGAGCTGCAAGGCACAAATTCCTGCCTTGTGTCCTCAAGGGCAGACAGGCCCCACAGCATGGGGCTTCCAGCTCTTTGGGCAGCTGAGAAACAACTTGCTCTGCACTGGTGTTTTACAGCCTACAGGGATCGAGTCTTAAAAAGGCCTGCAAAATGCAGTTTCTTCCCAGGACTTATCTTGCTGAAGTAGAATTTCTGCTCTGCCGTGTCCTACATGGGCCTAGAGCTGCAAGGCACAAAGTCCTGCCTTGCTTCCCCAAGGGGAGACTAGACCCTCAGCATCCAGCTACCAGCTCTTTGCGCAGCTAGGCAACAACTCGCTCTGCATTGGTGTTTTACAGCCTACCGGGAAGATATCTTACAAGGGCCTGTGAAACGCAGTTTCTTGGTAGGCCTGATCTGACTGAAGCAGAACTTCTGCACTGGGTGTACTGCATTGGCATAGAGCTGCCATGCCCAAAGTGCTGGCTTCCTTGCAAAGGGGTAGAGAGGCCCCAAAGCATCTTGCTTCCAGCTCTTTGGGTAGCTAAGAAACTACTGGCTCTGCCCAGTGTTCTTACAACCTACCTGGAACATCTGTTACCAAGGCCTGTGAAATGCAGTTTCTTGGCAGGCCTGATCTGGCTGAAGCAGACCTTCTGCTCTGGGTGTGCTACATTGCCCTAGAGCTGAAAGGCACAACGTGCAGGCTTCTTTCCAGAGGGCGAGTTGGGCCCCACAGCCTCTTGCTTCCAGCTCTTTGGGAAGTTAAGGAACAACTCGCTCTGCACAGTGCTCTTACAGCCTACTGGGAACATGTCTTCCAAAGGCCTGTGAAACGCAGTTTCTTTGCAGGCCTGATCTGGCTGAAGTAGAACTTCTGCTCTGGGTGTGCTACGTTGCCCTGGAGCTGAAAGGCACAATCCGCAGGCTTCTTTCCAAAGGGCGAGTTGGGCCCCACAGCATCTTCCTTCCAGCTCTTTGGGAAGCTAAGAAACAACTTGCTCTGCAGACCTCTCTTACAGCCAACTGGGAGCATCTCTTGCAAAGGCCTGAGAAATGCAGTTTCTTTGCAGGCCTTATCTCGCTGAGGTAGAACTGCTGCTATGCCATATCCTTCTTCGGCCTAGAGTTGCAAGGCTCAAAGTCCTGCCTTGACTCCTCAAGGGCAGACAGGCCCCACAGCGTGGGGCTTCCACCTCTTTAGGCCGCTAAGAAACAACTTGCTCTGCACTGGTGTTTTACAGCCTACAGGGAACGAGTCTTACAAAGGCCTGTGAAACGCAGTTTATTCCCAGCCCTGATCTGGCTCAAGTAGAACTTCTGCTCTGCCGGGTCCTACATGGCGCTAGAGCTGCAAGGCACAAAGTCTTGCCTTGTTTCCACAAGGGTAGACAAGTCCCTCAGGTCCAGCTTCCAGCTCTTTCGGCCGCTAAGAATCAACTCGCTCTGCACAGTGCTCTTAGGCCTACCGGGAACATCTCTTACAAAGGCCTGTGAAACGCAGTTCCTTTGCAGGCCTGATCTGGCTGAAGTGGAACTTCTGCTCTGGGTGTGCCACATGGCCCTAGAGCTGAAAGGCACAACGTGCAGGTTTCTTTCCAAGGGGAGAGTTGGGCCGCACAGCATCTTGCTTCCAGCTCTTTGGGAAGCTAAGAAACAACTCGCTCTGCACAGTGTTCTTACAGCCTACCGGGAACATCTCTTCCAAAGGCCTGTGAAACGCAGTTTCTTTGCAGGCCTGATCTGGCTGAAGTAGAACTTCTACTCTGGGTGTGCCGCATGGCCCTAGAGCTGAAAGGCACAACGTGCAGGCTTCTTTCCAAAGGGCGTGTTGGGCCCCAAAGCCTCTTGCTTCCAGCTCTTTGGGAAGCTAAGAAACAACTCGCTCTGCAGACCTCTCTTACAGCCAACCGGGAGCATCTCTTGCAAAGGCCTGAGAAATGCAGTTTCTTTGCAGGCCTTATCTCGCTGAGGTAGAACTGCTGCTATGCCGTGTCCCACATCGGCCTAGAGTTGCAAGGCTCAAAGTCCTGCCTTGACTCCTCAAGGGCAGACAGGCCCCTCAGCGTGGGGATTCCACCTCTTTGGGCAGCTAAGAATCAACTTGCTCTGCACTGAGGTTTTACAGCCTACAGGGAACGAGTCTTACAAAGGTCTGTGAAACGCAGTTTCTTCCCAGCCCTGATGTGGCTGAAGTAGAACTTCTGCTCTGCCGGGTCCTACATGGCGCTAGAGCTGCAAGGCACAAAGTCCTGCCTTGTTGCCACAAGGGTAGACAAGTCCCTCAGGTCCAGCTTCCAGCTCTTTCGGCAGCTAAGAAACAACTCGCTCTGCACAGTGCTCTTACAGCCTACCGGGAACATCTCTTCCAAAGGCCTGTGAAACGCAGTTTCTTTGCAAGCCTGATCTGGCTGAAGTAGGACTTCTGCTCTGGGTGTGCTGCATTGCCCTAGAGCTGAAAGGCACTACGTGCAGGCTTCTTTCCAAAGGGCGAGTTGGGCCCTACAGCATCTTGCTTCCAGCTCTTTGGGAAGCTAAGAAACAACTCGCTCTGCACAGTGCTCTTACAGCCTACCGGGAGCATCTCTTCCAAAGGCCTGTGAAACGCAGTTTCTTTGCAGGCCTGATCTGGCTGAAGTAGGACTTCTGCTCTGGGTGTGCTACTTTGCCCTAGAGCTGAAAGGCACTACGTGCAGGCTTCTTTCCAAAGGGCGAGTTGGGCCTCAGAGCATCTTGCTTCCAGCTCTTTGGGAAGCTAAGAAACCACTCGCTCTGCACAGTGCTCTTACAGCCTACCGGGAACATCTCTTCCAAAGGCCTGTGAAACGCAGTTTCTTTGCAGGCCTGATCTGGCTGAAGTGGAACTTCTGCTCTGGATGTGCCACATTGACCTAGACCTCAAAGGCACAACGTGCAGGCTTCTTAAAAAAGGGCCAGGTGGGACCCAGAGCATCTTGCTTCCAGCTCTTTGGGAAGCAAAGAAACAACTCGCTCTGCACAGCGCTCTTACAGCCTACCGGGAACATCTCTTATGAAGGCCTGTGAAACGCAGTTTCTTTGCAGTCCTGATGTATCTGAAGTAGAATTCTGCTCCGGGTGTGCTACATAGCCCAAGAGCTGAAAGACACAACGTGCAGTCTCCTATCCAAAGGGCGAGTTGGTCCCCAAAGCATCTTGCTTCCAGCTCTTTGGAAGCTGAGAAACAACTCGCTCTGCACAGTGCTCTTACAGCCTACCGGGAACATCTCTTCCAAAGGCCTGTGAAACGCAGTTTCTTTGCAGGCCTGATCTGGTTGAAGTAGAACTTCTTCTCTGGGTGTGCCACATGGCCCTAGAGCTGAAAGGCACAAGGTGCAGGCTTCTTTCCAAAGGGCGAGTAGGGACCCAGAGCATCTTGCTTCCAGCTCTTTGGGAAGCGAAGAAACAACTCGCTCTGCAGACCTCTCTTACAGCCAACCGGGAGCATCTCTTGCAAAGGCCTGAGAAATGCAGTTTCTTTGCAGGCCTTATCTCGCTGAGGTAGAACTGCTGCTATGCCGTGTACCACATCGGCCTAGAGTTGCAAGGCTCAAAGTCCTGCCTTGACTCCTTAAGGGCAGACAGGCCCCTCAGCGTGGGGATTCCACCTCTTTGGGCAGCTAAGAATCAACTTGCTCTGCACTGAGGTTTTACAGCCTACAGGGAACGAGTCTTACAAAGGCCTGTGAAACGCAGTTTCTTCCCAGCCCTGATGTGGCTGAAGTAGAACTTCTGCTCTGCCGGGTCCTACATGGCGCTAGAGCTGCAAGGCACAAAGTCCTGCCTTGTTTCCACAAGGGTAGACAAGTCCCTCAGGTCCAGATTCCAGCTCTTTCGGCAGCTAAGAAACCACTCGCTCTGCACAGTGCTCTTACAGCCTACCGGGAACATCTCTTCCAAAGGCCTGTGAAACGCAGTTTCTTTGCAGGCCAGATCTGGCTGAAGTAGGACTTCTGCTCTGGGTGTGCTACTTTGCCCTAGAGCTGAAAGGCACAACGTGCAGGCTTCTTTCCAAAGGGCGAGTTGGGCCTCAGAGCATCTTGCTTCCAGCTCTTTGGGAAGCTAAGAAACCACTCGCTCTGCACAGTGCTCTTACAGCCTACCGGGAACATCTCTTCCAAAGGCCTGTGAAACGCAGTTTCTTTGCAGGCCTGATCTGGCTGAAGTGGAGCTTCTGCTCTGGATGTGCCACATTGACCTAGACCTCAAAGGCACAACGTGCAGGCTTCTTAAAAAAGGGCCAGGTGGGACCCAGAGCATCTTGCTTCTAGCTCTTTGGGAAGCAAAGAAACAACTCGCTCTGCACAGCACTCTTACAGCCTACCGGGAACATCTCTTACGAAGGCCTGTGAAACGCAGTTTCTTTGCAGTCCTGATGTATCTGAAGTAGAATTCTGCTCCGGGTGTGCTACATAGCCCAAGAGCTGAAAGACACAACGTGCAGTCTCCTATCCAAAGGGCGAGTTGGTCCCCAAAGCATCTTGCTTCCAGCTCTTTGGAAGCTGAGAAACAACTCGCTCTGCACAGTGCTCTTACAGCCTACCGGGAACATCTCTTCCAAAGGCCTGTGAAACGCAGTTTCTTTGCATGCCTGATCTGGCTGAAGTAGAACTTCTGTTCTGGTTGGGCCACATGGCCCTAGAGCTGAAAGGCACAATGTGCAGGCTTCTTTCCAAAGGGCGAGTTGGGACCCAGAGCATCTTGCTTCCAGCTCTTTGGGAAGCGAAGAAACAACTCGCTCTGCACAGTGCTCTTACAGCCTACTGGGAGCATCTCTTGCAAAGGCCTGAGAAATGCAGTTTCTTTGCAGGCCTTATCTCGCTGAGGTAGAACTGCTGCTATGCCGTGTCCTACATCGGCCTAGAGTTCCAAGGCTCAAAGTCCTGCCTTGACTCCTCAAGGGCAGACAGGCCCCACAGCGTGGGGCTTCCACCTCTTTGGGCAGCTAAGAAACATCTTGCTCTGCACTGGTGTTTTACAGCCTACAGGGAACGAGTCTTACAATGGCCTGTGGAACGCAGTTCCTTCCCAGCCCTGATGTGGCTGAAGTAGAACTTCTGCTCTGCCGGGTCCTACATGGCGCTAGAGCTGCAAGGCACAAAGTCCTGCCTTGTTTCCACAAGGGTAGACAAGTCCCTCAGGTCCAGCTTCCAGCTCTTTCGACAGCTAAGAAACAACTCGCTCTGCACAGTGCTCTTACAGCCTACCGGGAACATCTCTTCCAAAGGCCTGTGAAACGCAGTTTCTTTGCAGGCCTGATCTGGCTGAAGTAGAACTTCTGCTCTGGTTGGGCCACATGGCCCTAGAGCTGAAAGGCACAAGGTGCAGGCTTCTTTCCAAAGGGCGAGTTGGGCCCCAGAGCATCTTGCTTCCAGCTCTTTGGGAAGCTAAGAAACAACTCGCTCTGCACAGTGCTTTTACAGCCTACCGGGAACATGACTTACAAAGGCCTGTGAAACGCAGTTTCTTTGCAGGCCTGATCTTGCTGAAGTAGAACTTCTGCTCTGGGTGTGCCACATTGCCCTAGAGCTGAAAGGCACAACGTGCAGGCTTCTTTCCAAAGGGCGAGTTGGGCCTCAGAGCATCTTGCTTCCAGCTCTTTGGGAAGCGAAGAAACAACTCGCTGTGCACAGTGCTCTTACAGCCTACCGGGAACATCTCTTCCAAAGGCCTGTGAAACGCAGTTTCGTTGCAGGCCTGATCTGGCTGAAGTAGTACTTCTGTTCTGGTTGGGCCACATGGCCCTAGAGCTGAAAGGCACAAGGTGCAGGCTTCTTTCCAAAGGGCGAGTTGGGACCCAGAGCATCTTGCTTCCAGCTCTTTGGGAAGCTAAGAAACAACTCGCTCTGCACAGTGCTTTTACAGCCTACCGGGAACATGACTTACAAAGGCCTGTGAAACGCAGTTTCTTTGCAGGCCTGATCTTGCTGAAGTAGAACTTCTGCTCTGGGTGTGCCACATTGCCCTAGAGCTGAAAGGCACAACGTGCAGGCTTCTTTCCAAAGGGCGAGTTGGGCCTCAGAGCATCTTGCTTCCAGCTCTTTGGGAAGCGAAGAAACAACTCGCTCTGCACAGTGCTCTTACAGCCTACCGGGAGCATCTCTTGCAAAGGCCTGAGAAATGCAGTTTCTTTGCAGGCCTTATCTCGCTGAGGTAGAACTGCTGCTATGCCGTGTCCTACATCGGCCTAGAGTTGCAAGGCTCAAAGTCCTGCCTTGACTCCTCAAGGGCAGACAGGCCCCACAGCGTGGGGCTTCCACCTCTTTGGGCAGCTAAGAAACATCTTGCTCAGCACTGGTGTTTTACAGCCTACAGGGAACGAGTCTTACAATGGCCTGTGGAACGCAGTTCCTTCCCAGCCCTGATGTGGCTGAAGTAGAACTTCTGCTCTGCCGGGTCCTACATGGCGCTAGAGCTGCAAGGCACAAAGTCCTGCCTTGTTTCCACAAGGGTAGACAAGTCCCTCAGGTCCAGCTTCCAGCTCTTTCGACAGCTAAGAAACAACTCGCTCTGCACAGTGCTCTTACAGCCTACCGGGAACATCTCTTCCAAAGGCCTGTGAAACGCAGTTTCTTTGCAGGCCTGATCTGGCTGAAGTAGAACTTCTGCTCTGGGTGTGCCACATGGCCCTAGAGCTGAAAGGCACAAGGTGCAGGCTTCTTTCCAAAGGGCGAGTTGGGCCCCACAGCATCTTGCTTCCATCTCGTTGGGAAGCTAAGAAACAACTCGCTCTGCACAGTGCTTTTACAGCCTACCAGGAACATGACTTACAAAGGCCTGTGAAACGCAGTTTCTTTGCAGGCCTGATCTTGCTGAAGTAGAACTTCTGCTCTGGGTGTGCCACATTGCCCTAGACCTGAAAGGCACAACGTGCAGGCTTCTTTCCAAAGGGCGAGTTGGGCCTCAGAGCATCTTGCTTCCAGCTCTTTGGGAAGCGAAGAAACAACTCGCTCTGCACAGTGCTCTTACAGCCTACCGGGAACATCTCTTCCAAAGGCCTGTGAAACGCAGTTTCGTTGCAGGCCTGATCTGGCTGAAGTAGAACTTCTGCTCTGGGTGTGCCACATTGCCCTAGAGCTGAAAGGCACAACGTGCAGGCTTCTTTCCAAAGGGCGAGTTGGGCCTCAGAGCATCTTGCTTCCAGCTCTTTGGGAAGCGAAGAAACAACTCGCTCTGCACAGTTCTCTTACAGCCTACTGGGAACATCTCTTGCAAAGGCCTGAGAAATGCAGTTTCTTTGCAGGCCTTATCTCGCTGAGGTAGAACTGCTGCTATGCCGTGTCCCACATCGGCCTAGAGTTGCAAGGCTCAAAGTCCTGGCTTGACTCCTCAAGGGCAGACAGGCCCCTCAGCGTGGGGATTCCACCTCTTTGGGCAGCTAAGAATCAACTTGCTCTGCACTGAGGTTTTACAGCCTACAGGGAACGAGTCTTACAAAGGCCTATGAAACGCAGTTTCTTCCCAGCCCTGATGTTGCTGGAGTAGAACTTCTGCTCTGCCGGGTCCTACATGGCGCTAGAGCTGCAAGGCACAAAGTCCTGCCTTGTTTCCACAAGGGTAGACAAGGCCCTCAGGTCCAGCTTCCAGCTCTTTCGGCAGCTAAGAAACAACTCGCTCTGCACAGTGCTCTTACAGCCTACCGGGAACATCTCTTCCAAAGGCCTGTGAAACGCAGTTTCTTTGCAAGCCTGATCTGGGTGAAGTAGGACTTCTGCTCTGGGTGTGCTGCCTTGCCCTAGAGCTGAAAGGCACAACGTGCAGGCTTCTTTCCAAAGGGCGAGTTGGGCCCTACAGCATCTTGCTTCCAGCTCTTTGGGAAGCTAAGAAACCACTCGCTCTGCACAGTGCTCTTACAGCCTACCAGGAGCATCTCTTCCAAAGGCCTGTGAAACGCAGTTTCTTTGCAGTCCTGATCTGGCTGAAGTAGGACTTCTGCTCTGGGTGTGCTACTTTGCCCTAGAGCTGAAAGGCACAACGTGCAGGCTTCTTTCCAAAGGGCAAGTTGGGCCCCACAGCATCTTGCTTCCAGCTCTTTGGGAAGCTAAGAAACCACTCGCTCTGCACAGTGCTCTTACAGCCTACCAGGAACATCTCTTCCAAAGGCCTGTGAAACGCATTTTTTTTGCAGGCCTGATCTGGCTGAAGTAGGACTTCTGCTCTGGGTGTGCTACTTTGCCCTAGAGCTGAAAGGCACAACGTGCAGGCTTCTTTCCAAAGGGCGAGTTGGGCCTCAGAGCATCTTGCTTCCAGCTCTTTGGGAAGCTAAGAAACCACTCGCTCTGCACAGTGCTCTTACAGCCTACCGGGAACATCTCTTCCAAAGGCCTGTGAAACGCAGTTTCTTTGCAGGCCTGATCTGGCTGAAGTGGAACTTCTGCTCTGGATGTGCCACATTGACCTAGACCTCAAAGGCACAACGTGCTGGCTTCTTAAAAAAGGGCCAGGTGAGACCCAGAGCATCTTGCTTCCAGCTCTTTGGGAAGCAAAGAAACAACTCGCTCTGCACAGCGCTCTTACAGCCTACCGGGAACATCTCTTACGAAGGCCTGTGAAACGCAGTTTCTTTGCAGTCCTGATGTATCTGAAGTAGAATTCTGCTCCGGGTGTGCTACATAGCCCAAGAGCTGAAAGACACAACGTGCAGTCTCCTATCCAAAGGGCGAGTTGGTCCCCAAAGCATCTTGCTTCCAGCTCTTTGGAAGCTGAGAAACAACTCGCTCTGCACAGTGCTCTTACAGCCTACCGGGAACATCTCTTCCAAAGGCCTGTGAAACGCAGTTTCTTTGCAGGCCTGATCTGGCTGAAGTAGAACTTCTGCTGTGGTTGGGCCACATGGCCCTAGAGCTGAACGGCACAACGTGCAGGCTTCTTTCCAAAGGGCGAGTTGGGACCCAGAGCATCTTGCTACCAGCTCTTTGGGAAGCTAAGAAACAACTCGGTCTGCAGACCTCTCTTACAGCCTACCGGGAACATCTCTTCCAAAGGCCTGTGAAACGCAGTTTCTTTGCAGGCCTGATCTGGATGAAGTAGGACTTCTGCTCTCCGTGTGCTACTTTGCCCTAGAGCTGAAAGGCGCAACGTGCAGGCTACTTTCCAAAGGGCGAGTTGGGCCCCACAGCATCTTGCTTCCAGTTCTTTGGGAAGCTAAGAAACAACTCGCTCTGCACAGTGCTCTTACAGCCTACCGGGAACATCTCTTCCAAAGGCCTGAGAAATGCAGTTTCTTTGCAGGCCTTATCTCGCTGAGGTAGAACTGCTGCTATGCCGTGTCCTACATCGGCCTAGAGTTGCAAGGCTCAAAGTCCTGCCTTGACTCCTCAAGAGCAGACAGGCCCCACAGCGTGGGGCTTCCACCTCTTTGGGCAGCTAAGAAACAACTTGCTCTGCACTGGTGTTTTACAGCCTCCAGGGAACGAGTCTTACAAAGGCCTGTGAAACGCAGTTCCTTCCCAGCCCTGATGTGGCTGAAGTAGAACTTCTGCTCTGCCGGGTCCTACATGGCGCTAGAGCTGCAAGGCACAAAGTCCTGCCTTGTTTCCACAAGGGTAGACAAGTCCCTCAGGTCCAGCTTCCAGCTCTTTCGACAGATAAGAAACAACTCGCTCTGCACAGTGCTCTTAAGCCTACCGGGAACATCTCTTCCAAAGGCCTGTGAAACGCAGTTTCTTTGCAGGCCTGATCTGGCTGAAGTAGAACTTCTGCTCTGGGTGTGCCACATGGCCCTAGAGCTGAAAGGCACAACGTGCAGGCTTCTTTCCAAAGGGCGAGTTGGGACCCAGAGCATCTTGCTTCCAGCTCTTTGGGAAGCTAAGAAACAACTCGCTCTGCACAGTGCTTTTACAGCCTACAGGGAACATGACTTACAAAGGCCTGTGAAACGCAGTTTCTTTGCAGGCCTGATCTTGCTGAAGTAGAACTTCTGCTCTGGGTGTGCCACATTGCCCTAGAGCTGAAAGGAACAACGTGCAGGCTTCTTTCCAAAGGGCGAGTTGGGCCTCAGAGCATCTTGCTTCCAGCTCTTTGGGAAGCTAAGAAACCACTCGCTCTGCACAGTGCTCTTACAGCCTACCGGGAACATCTCTTCCAAAGGCCTGTGAAACGCAGTTTCTTTGCAGGCCTGATCTGGCTGAAGTGGAACTTCTGCTCTGGATGTGCCACATTGACGTAGACCTCAAAGGCACAACGTGCAGGCTTCTTAAAAAAGGGCCAGGTGGGACCCAGAGCATCTTGCTTCCAGCTCTTTGGGAAGCAAAGAAACAACTCGCTCTGCACAGTGCTCTTACAGCCTACCGGGAACATCTCTTCCAAAGGCCTGAGAAATGCAGTTTCTTTGCAGGCCTTATCTCGCTGAGGTAGAACTGCTGCTATGCCGTGTCCTACATCGGCCTAGAGTTGCAAGGCTCAAAGTCCTGCCTTGACTCCTCAAGGGCAGACAGGCCCCACAGCGTGGGGCTTCCACCTCTTTGGGCAGCTAAGAAACAACTTGCTCTGCAGTGGTGTTTTACAGCCTCCAGGGAACGAGTCTTACAAAGGCCTGTGAAACGCAGTTCCTTCCCAGCCCTGATGTGGCTGAAGTAGAACTTCTGCTCTGCCGGGTCCTACATGGCGCTAGAGCTGTAAGGCACAAAGTCCTGCCTTGTTTCCACAAGGGTAGACAAGTCCCTCAGGTCCAGCTTCCAGCTCTTTCGACAGCTAAGAAACAACTCGCTCTGCACAGTGCTCTTACAGCCTACCAGGAACATCTCTTCCAAAGGCCTGTGAAACGCAGTTTCTTTGCAGGCCTGATCTGGCTGAAGTAGAACTTCTGCTCTGGTTGGACCACATGGCCCTAGAGCTGAAAGGCACAACGTGCAGGCTTCTATCCAAAGGGCGAGTTGGGACCCAGAGCATCTTGCTACCAGCTCTTTGGGAAGCTAAGAAACAACTCGCTCTGCAGACCTCTCTTACAGCCTACCGGGAACATCTCTTCCAAAGGCCTGTGAAACGCAGTTTCTTTGCAGGCCTGATCTGGATGAAGTAGGACTTCTGCTCTCCGTGTGCTACTTTGCCCTAGAGCTGAAAGGCGCAACGTGCAGGCTACTTTCCAAAGGGCGAGTTGGGCCCCACAGCATCTTGCTTCCAGCTCTTTGGGAAGCGAAGAAACAACTCGCTCTGCACAGTGCTCTTACAGCCTACCGGGAGCATCTCTTGCAAAGGACTGAGAAATGCAGTTTCTTTGCAGGCCTTATCTCGCTGAGGTAGAACTGCTGCTATGCCGTGTCCTACATCGGCCTAGAGTTGCAAGGCTCAAAGTCCTGCCTTGACTCCTCAAGGGCAGACAGGCCCCACAGCGTGGGGCTTCCACCTCTTTGGGCATCTAAGAAACATCTTGCTCTGCACTGGTGTTTTACAGCCTACAGGGAACGAGTCTTACAATGGCCTGTGGAACGCAGTTCCTTCCCAGCCCTGATGTGGCTGAAGTAGAACTTCTGCTCTGCCGGGTCCTACATGGCGCTAGAGCTGCAAGGCACAAAGTCCTGCCTTGTTTCCACAAGGGTAGACAAGTCCCTCAGGTCCAGCTTCCAGCTCTTTCGACAGCTAAGAAACAACTCGCTCTGCACAGTGCTCTTACAGCCTACCGGGAACATCTCTTCCAAAGGCCTGTGAAACGCAGTTTCTTTGCAGGCCTGATCTGGCTGAAGTAGAACTTCTGCTCTGGTTGGGCCACATGGCCCTAGAGCTGAAAGGCACAAGGTGCAGGCTTCTTTCCAAAGGGCGAGTTGGGCCCCACAGCATCTTGCTTCCAGCTCTTTGGGAAGCTAAGAAACAACTCGCTCTGCACAGTGCTTTTACAGCCTACCGGGAACATGACTTACAAAGGCCTGTGAAACGCAGTTTCTTTGCAGGCCTGATCTTGCTGAAGTAGAACTTCTGCTCTGGGTGTGCCACATTGCCCTAGAGCTGAAAGGCACAACGTGCAGGCTTCTTTCCAAAGGGCGAGTTGGGCCTCAGAGCATCTTGCTTCCAGCTCTTTGGGAAGCGAAGAAACAACTCGCTCTGCACAGTGCTCTTACAGCCTACCGGGAACATCTCTTCCAAAGGCCTGTGAAACGCAGTTTCGTTGCAGGCCTGATCTGGCTGAAGTAGAACTTCTGCTCTGGGTGTACCACATTGCACTAGAGCTGAAAGGCACAACGTGCAGGCTTCTTTCCAAAGGGCGAGTTGGGCCTCAGAGAATCTTGCTTCCAGCTCTTTGGGAAGCGAAGAAACAACTCGCTCTGCACAGCGCTCTTACAGCCTACCGGGAACATCTCTTACGAAGGCCTGTGAAACGCAGTTTCTTTGCAGTCCTGATGTATCTGAAGTAGAATTCTGCTCCGGGTGTGCTACATAGCCCAAGAGCTGAAAGACACAACGTGCACTCTCCTATCCAAAGGGCGAGTTGGTCCCCAAAGCATCCTGCTTCCAGCTCTTTGGAAGCTGAGAAACAACTCGCTCTGCACAGTGCTCTTACAGCCTACCGGGAACATCTCTTACAAAGGCCTGTGAGACGCAGTTTCTTTGCAGGCCTGATCTGGCTGAAGTAGGACTTCTGCTCTCCGTGTGCTACTTTGCCCTAGAGCTGAAAGGCGCAACGTGCAGGCTACTTTCCAAAGGGCGAGTTGGGCCCCACAGCATCTTGCTTCCAGTTCTTTGGGAAGCTAAGAAACAACTCGCTCTGCACAGTGCTCTTACAGCCTACAGGGAACATCTCTTCCAAAGGCCTGAGAAATGCAGTTTCTTTGCAGGCCTTATCTCGCTGAGGTAGAACTGCTGCTATGCCGTGTCCCACATCGGCCTAGAGTTGCAAGGCTCAAAGTCCTGCCTTGACTCCTCAAGGGCAGACAGGCCCCACAGCGTGGGGCTTCCACCTCTTTGGGCAGCTAAGAAACAACTTGCTCTGCAGTGGTGTTTTACAGCCTCCAGGGAACGAGTCAAACAAAGGCCTGTGAAACGCAGTTCCTTCCCAGCCCTGATGTGGCTGAAGTAGAACTTCTGCTCTGCCGGGTCCTACATGGCGCTAGAGCTGCAAGGCACAAAGTCCGGCCTTGTTTCCACAAGGGTTACAAGTCCCTCAGGTCCAGATTCCAGCTCTTTCGACAGCTAAGAAACAACTCGCTCTGCACAGTGCTCTTACAGCCTACTGGGAACATCTCTTCCAAAGGCCTGTGAAACGCAGTTTCTTTGCAGGCCTGATCTGGCTGAAGTAGAACTTCTGCTGTGGTTGGGCCACATGGCCCTAGAGCTGAAAGGCACAACGTGCAGGCTTCTTTCCAAAGGGCGAGTTGGGACCCAGAGCATCTTGCTACCAGCTCTTTGGGAAGCTAAGAAACAACTCGCTCTGCACAGTGCTTTTACAGCCTACCGGGAACATGACTTACAAAGGCCTGTGAAACGCAGTTTCTTTGCAGGCCTGATCTGGCTGAAGTAGGACTTCTGCTCTCCGTGTGCTACTTTGCCCTAGAGCTGAAAGGCGCAACGTGCAGGCTACTTTCCAAAGGGCGAGTTGGGCCCCACAGCATCTTGCTTCCAGTTCTTTGGAAGCTAAGAAACAACTCGCTCTGCACAGTGCTCTTACAGCCTACTGGGAACATCTCTTGCAAAGGCCTGAGAAATGCAGTTTCTTTGCAGGCCTTATCTCGCTGAGGTAGAACTGCTGCTATGCCGTGTCCCACATCGGCCTAGAGTTGCAAGGCTCAAAGTCCTGCCTTGACTCCTCAAGGGCAGACAGGCCCCTCAGCGTGGGGATTCCACCTCTTTGGGCAGCTAAGAATCAACTTGCTCTGCACTGAGGTTTTACAGCCTACAGGGAACGAGTCTTACAAAGGCCTGTGAAACGCAGTTTCTTCCCAGCCCTGATGTTGCTGAAGTAGAACTTCTGCTCTGCCGGGTCCTACATGGCGCTAGAGCTGCAAGGCACAAAGTCCTGCCTTGTTTCCACAAGGGTAGACAAGTCCCTCAGGTCCAGCTTCCAGCTCTTTCGGCAGCTAAGAAACAACTCGCTCTGCACAGTGCTCTTACAGCCTACCGGGAACATCTCTTCCAAAGGCCTGTGAAACGCAGTTTCTTTGCAAGCCTGATCTGGGTGAAGTAGGACTTCTGCTCTGGGTGTGCTGCATTGCCCTAGAGCTGAAAGGCACTACGTGCAGGCTACTTTCCAAAGGGCGAGTTGGGCCCTACAGCATCTTGCTTCCAGCTCTTTGGGAAGCTAAGAAACAACTCGCTCTGCACAGTGCTCTTACAGCCTACCGGGAGCATCTCTTCCAAAGGCCTGTGAAACGCAGTTTCTTTGCAGTCCTGATCTGGCTGAAGTAGGACTTCTGCTCTGGGTGTGCTACTTTGCCCTAGAGCTGAAAGGCACAACGTGCAGGCTTCTTTCCAAAGGGCGAGTTGGGCCTCAGAGCATCTTGCTTCCAGCTCTTTGGGAAGCTAAGAAACAACTCGCTCTGCAGACCTCTCTTACAGCCAACCGGGAGCATCTCTTGCAAAGGCCTGAGAAATGCAGTTTCTTTGCAGGCCTTATCTCGCTGAGGTAGAACTGCTGCTATGCCGTGTCCCACATCGGCCTAGAGTTGCAAGGCTCAAAGTCCTGCCTTGACTCCTCAAGGGCAGACAGGCCCCTCAGCGTGGGGATTCCACCTCTTTGGGCAGCTAAGAATCAACTTGCTCTGCACTGAGGTTTTACAGCCTACAGGGAACGAGTCTTACAAAGGCCTGTGAAACGCAGATTCTTCCCAGCCCTGATGTGGCTGAAGTAGAACTTCTGCTCTGCCGGGTCCTACATGGCGCTAGAGCTGCAAGGCACAAAGTCCTGCCTTTTTTCCACAAGGGTAGACAAGTCCCTCAGGTCCAGATTCCAGCTCTTTCGGCAGCTAAGAAACAACTCGCTCTGCACAGTGCTCTTACAGCCTACCGGGAACATCTCTTCCAAAGGCCTGTGAAACGCAGTTTCTTTGCAAGCCTGATCTGGCTGAAGTAGGACTTCTGCTCTGGGTGTGCTACATTGCCCTAGAGCTGAAAGGCACTACGTGCAGGCTTCTTTCCAAAGGGCGAGTTGGGCCCTGCAGCATCTTGCTTCCAGCTCTTTGGGAAGCTAAGAAACAACTCGCTCTGCACAGTGCTCTTACAGCCTACCGGGAGCATACCTTCCAAAGGCCTGTGAAACGCGGTTTCTTTGCAGGCCTGATCTGGCTGAAGTGGAACTTCTGCTCTGGATGTGCCACATTGACCTAGACCTCAAAGGCACAACGTTCAGGCTTCTTAAAAAAGGGCCAGGTGGGACCCAGATCATCTTGCTTCCAGCTCTTTGGGAAGCAAAGAAACAACTCGCTCTGCACAGCGCTCTTACAGCCTACTGGGAACATCTCTTACGAAGGCCTGTGAAACGCAGTTTCTTTGCAGTCCTGATGTATCTGAAGTAGAATTCTGCTCCGGGTGTGCTGCATAGCCCAAGAGCTGAAAGACACAACGTGCAGTCTCCTATCCAAAGGGCGAGTTGGTCCCCAAAGCATCTTGCTTCCAGCTCTTTGGAAGCTGAGAAACAACTCGCTCTGCACAGTGCTCTTACAGCCTACCGGGAACATCTCTTCCAAAGGCCTGTGAAACGCAGTTTCTTTGCAGGCCTGATCTGGCTGAAGTAGAACTTCTGCTGTGGTTGGGCCACATGGCCCTAGAGCTGAACGGCACAACGTGCAGGCTTCTTTCCAAAGGGCGAGTTGGGACCCAGAGCATCTTGCTACCAGCTCTTTGGGAAGCTAAGAAACAACTCGCTCTGCAGACCTCTCTTACAGCCTACCGGGAACATCTCTTCCAAAGGCCTGTGAAACGCAGTTTCTTTGCAGGCCTGATCTGGATGAAGTAGGACTTCTGCTCTCCGTGTGCTACTTTGCCCTAGAGCTGAAAGGCGCAACGTGCAGGCTACTTTCCAAAGGGCGAGTTGGGCCCCACAGCATCTTGCTTCCAGTTCTTTGGGAAGCTAAGAAACAACTCGCTCTGCACAGTGCTCTTACAGCCTACCGGGAACATCTCTTCCAAAGGCCTGAGAAATGCAGTTTCTTTGCAGGCCTTATCTCGCTGAGGTAGAACTGCTGCTATGCCGTGTCCTACATCGGCCTAGAGTTGCAAGGCTCAAAGTCCTGCCTTGACTCCTCAAGGGCAGACAGGCCCCACAGCGTGGGGCTTCCACCTCTTTGGGCAGCTAAGAAACAACTTGCTCTGCACTGGTGTTTTACAGCCTACAGGGAACGAGTCTTACAAAGGCCTGTGAAACGCAGTTCCTTCCCAGCCCTGATGTGGCTGAAGTAGAACTTCTGCTCTGCCGGGTCCTACATGGCGCTAGAGCTGCAAGGCACAAAGTCCTGCCTTGTTTCCACAAGGGTGGACAAGTCCCTCAGGTCCAGCTTCCAGCTCTTTCGACAGCTAAGAAACAACTCGCTCTGCACAGTACTCTTACAGCCTACCGGGAACATCTCTTCCAAAGGCCTGTGAAACGCAGTTTCTTTGCAGGCCTGATCTGGCTGAAGTAGAACTTCTGCTCTGGGTGTGCCACATGGCCCTAGAGCTGAAAGGCACAACGTGCAGGCTTCTTTCCAAAGGGCGAGTTGGTACCCAGAGCATCTTGCTTCCAGCTCTTTGGGAAGCTAAGAAACAACTCGCTCTGCACAGTGCTTTTACAGCCTACCGGGAACATGACTTACAAAGGCCTGTGAAACGCAGTTTCTTTGCAGGCCTGATCTTGCTGAAGTAGAACTTCTGCTCTGGGTGTGCCACATGCCCTAGAGCTGAAAGGCACAACGTGCAGGCTTCTTTCCAAAGGGCGAGTTGGGCCTCAGAGCATCTTGCTTCCAGCTCTTTGGGAAGCGAAGAAACAACTCGCTCTGCACAGTGCTCTTACAGCCTACTGGGAGCATCTCTTGCAAAGGCCTGAGAAATGCAGTTTCTTTGCAGGCCTTATCTCGCTGAGGTAGAACTGCTGCTATGCCGTGTCCTACATCGGCCTAGAGTTGCAAGGCTCAAAGTCCTGCCTTGACTCCTCAAGGGCAGACAGGCCCCACAGCGTGGGGCTTCCACCTCTTTGGGCAGCTAAGAAACAACTTGCTCTGCACTGGTGTTTTACAGCCTACAGGGAACGAGTCTTACAAAGGCCTGTGAAACGCAGTTCCTTCCCAGCCCTGATGTGGCTGAAGTAGAACTTCTGCTCTGCCGGGTCCTACATGGCGCTAGAGCTGCAAGGCACAAAGTCCTGCCTTGTTTCCACAAGGGTAGACAAGTCCCTCAGGTCCAGCTTCCAGCTCTTTCGACAGCTAAGAAACAACTCGCTCTGCACAGTGCTCTTACAGCCTACCGGGAACATCTCTTCCAAAGGCCTGTGAAACGCAGTTTCTTTGCAGGCCAGATCTGGCTGAAGTAGAACTTCTGCTCTGGGTGTGCCACATGGCCCTAGAGCTGAAAGGCACAAGGTGCAGGCTTCTTTCCAAAGGGCGAGTTGGGCCCCACAGCATCTTGCTTCCAGCTCTTTGGGAAGCGAAGAAACAACTCGCTCTGCACAGTGCTCTTACAGCCTACCGGGAAGATCTCTTCCAAAGGCCTGTGAAACGCAGTTTCTTTGCAGGCCTGATCTGGCTGAAGTAGAACTTCTGCTCTGGGTGTGCCACATTGCCCTAGAGCTGAAAGGCACAACGTGCAGGCTTCTTTCCAAAGGGCGAGTTGGGCCTCAGAGCATCTTGCTTCCAGCTCTTTGGGAAGCTAAGAAACAACTCGCTCTGCAGACCTCTCTTACAGCCAACCGGGAGCATCTCTTGCAAAGGCCTGAGAAATGCAGTTTCTTTGCAGGCCTTATCTCGCTGAGGTAGAACTGCTGCTATGCCGTGTCCCACATCGGCCTAGAGTTGCAAGGCTCAAAGTCCTGCCTTGACTCCTCAAGGGCAGACAGGCCCCTCAGCGTGGGGATTCCACCTCTTTGGGCAGCTAAGAATCAACTTGCTCTGCACTGAGGTTTTACAGCCTACAGGGAACGAGTCTTACAAAGGCCTGTGAAACGCAGTTTCTTCCCAGCCCTGATGAGGCTGAAGTAGAACTTCTGCTCTGCCGGGTCCTACATGGCGCTAGAGCTGCAAGGCACAAAGTCCTGCCTTGTTTCCACAAGGGTAGACAAGTCCCTCAGGTCCTGCTTCCAGCTCTTTCGGCAGCTAAGAATCAACTCGCTCTGCACAGTGCTCTTACAGCCTACCGGGAACATCTCTTCCAAAGGCCTGTGAAACGCAGTTTCTTTGCAAGCCTGATCTGGCTGAAGTAGGACTTCTGCTCTGGGTGTGCTACATTGCCCTAGAGCTGAAAGGCACTACGTGCAGGCTTCTTTCCAAAGGGCGAGTTGGGCCCTAGAGCATCTTGCTTCCAGCTCTTTGGGAAGCTAAGAAACTACTCGCTCTGCACAGTGCTCTTACAGCCTACCGGGAGCATCTCTTCCAAAGGCCTGTGAAACGCAGTTTCTTTGCAGGCCTGATCTGGCTGAAGTAGGACTTCTGCTCTGGGTGTGCTACTTTGCCCTAGAGCTGAAAGGCACAACGTGCAGGCTTCTTTCCAAAGGGCGAGTTGGGCCCCACAGCATCTTGCTTCCAGCTCTTTGGGAAGCTAAGAAACCACTCGCTCTGCACAGTGCTCTTACAGCCTACCGGGAACATCTCTTCCAAAGGCCTGTGAAACGCATTTTTTTTGCAGGCCTGATCTGGCTGAAGTAGGACTTCTGCTCTGGGTGTGCTACTTTGCCCTAGAGCTGAAAGGCACAACGTGCAGGCTTCTTTCCAAAGGGCGAGTTGGGCCTCAGAGCATCTTGCTTCCAGCTCTTTGGGAAGCTAAGAAACCACTCGCTCTGCACAGTGCTCTTACAGCCTACCGGGAACATCTCTTCCAAAGGCCTGTGAAACGCAGTTTCTTTGCAGGCCTGATCTGCCTGAAGTGGAACTTCTGCTCTGGATGTGCCACATTGACCTAGACCTCAAAGGCACAACGTGCAGGCTTCTTAAAAAAGGGCCAGGTGGGACCCAGAGCATCTTGCTTCCAGCTCTTTGGGAAGCAAAGAAACAACTCGCTCTGCACAGCGCTCTTACAGCCTACCGGGAACATCTCTTACGAAGGCCTGTGAAACGCAGTTTCTTTGCAGTCCTGATGTATCTGAAGTAGAATTCTGCTCCGGGTGTGCTACATAGCCCAAGAGCTGAAAGACACAACGTGCAGTCTCCTATCCAAAGGGTGAGTTGGTCCCCAAAGCATCTTGCTTCCAGCTCTTTGGAAGCTGAGAAACAACTCGCTCTGCACAGTGCTCTTACAGCCTACCGGGAGCATCTCTTCCAAAGGCCTGTGAAACGCAGTTTCTTTGCAGGCCTGATCTGGCTGAAGTAGGACTTCTGCTCTGGGTGTGCTACTTTGCCCTAGAGCTGAAAATTCACAACGTGCAGGCTTCTTTCCAAAGGACGAGTTGGGCCTCAGAGCATCTTGCTTCCAGCTCTTTGGGAAGCAAAGAAACCACTCGCTCTGCACAGTGCTCTTACAGCCTACCGGGAACATCTCTTCCAAAGGCCTGAGAAATGCAGTTTCTTTGCAGGCCTTATCTCGCTGAGGTAGAACTGCTGCTATGCCGTGTCCTACATCGGCCTAGAGTTGCAAGGCTCAAAGTCCTGCCTTGACTCCTCAAGGGCAGACAGGCCCCACAGCGTGGGGCTTCCACCTCTTTGGGCAGCTAAGAAACAACTTGCTCTGCACTGGTGTTTTACAGCCTACAGGGAACGAGTCTTACAAAGGCCTGTGAAACGCAGTTCCTTCCCAGCCCTGATGTGGCTGAAGTAGAACTTCTGCTCTGCCGGGTCCTACATGGCGCTAGAGCTGCAAGGCACAAAGTCCTGCCTTGTTTCCACAAGGGTAGACAAGTCCCTCAGGTCCAGATTCCAGCTCTTTCGACAGCTAAGAAACAACTCGCTCTGCACAGTGCTCTTACAGCCTAACGGGAACATCTCTTCCAAAGGCCTGTGAAACGCAGTTTCTTTGCAGGCCTGATCTGGCTGAAGTAGAACTTCTGCTGTGGTTGGGCCACATGGCCCTAGAGCTGAAAGGCACAACGTGCAGGCTTCTTTCCAAAGGGCGAGTTGGGACCCAGAGCATCTTGCTACCAGCTCTTTGGGAAGCTAAGAAACAACTCGCTCTGCACAGTGCTTTTACAGCCTACCGGGAACATGACTTAAAAAGGCCTGTGAAACGCAGTTTCTTTGCAGGCCTGATCTGGCTGAAGTAGGACTTCTGCTCTCCGTGTGCTACTTTGCCCTAGAGCTGAAAGGCGCAATGTGCAGGCTACTTTCCAAATGGCGAGTTGGGCCCCACAGCATCTTGCTTCCAGTTCTTTGGGAAGCTAAGAAACAACTCGCTCTGCACAGTGCTCTTACAGCCTACCGGGAACATCTCTTCCAAAGGCCTGAGAAATGCAGTTTCTTTGCAGGCCTTATCTCGCTGAGGTAGAACTGCTGCTATGCCGTGTCCTACATCGGCCTAGAGTTGCAAGGCTCAAAGTCCTGCCTTGACTCCTCAAGGGCAGACAGGCCCCACAGCGTGGGGCTTCCACCTCTTTGGGCAGCTAAGAAACAACTTGCTCTGCACTGGTGTTTTACAGCCTCCAGGGAACGAGTCTTACAAAGGCCTGTGAAACGCAGTTCCTTCCCAGCCTTGATGTGGCTGAAGTAGAACTTCTGCTCTGCCGGGTCCTACATGGCGCTAGAGCTGCAAGGCACAAAGTCCTGCCTTGTTTCCACAAGGGTAGACAAGTCCCTCAAGTCCAGCTTCCAGCTCTTTCAACAGCTAAGAAACAACTCGCTCTGCACAGTGCTCTTACAGCCTACCGGGAACATCTCTTCCAAAGGCCTGTGAAACGCAGTTTCTTTGCAGGCCTGATCTGGCTGAAGTAGAACTTCTGCTCTGGGTGTGCCACATGGCCCTAGAGCTGAAAGGCACAACGTGCAGGCTTCTTTCCAAAGGGCGAGTTGGGCCCCACAGCATCTTGCTTCCAGCTCTTTGGGAAGCGAAGAAACAACTCGCTCTGCACAGTGCTCTTACAGCCTACCGGGAACATCTCTTCCAAAGGCCTGTGAAACGCAGTTTCTTTGCAGGCCTGATCTGGCTGAAGTAGAACTTCTGCTCTGGGTGTGCCACATTGCCCTAGAGCTGAAAGGCACAACGTGCAGGCTTCTTTCCAAAGGGCGAGTTGGGCCTCAGAGCATCTTGCTTCCAGCTCTTTGGGAAGCGAAGAAACAACTCGCTCTGCACAGTGCTCTTACAGCCTACCGGGAACATCTCTTCCAAAGGCCTGTGAAACGCAGTTTCTTTGCAGGCCTGATCTGGCTGAAGTAGAACTTCTGCTCTGGGTGTGCCACATGGCCCTAGAGCTGAAAGGCACAAGGTGCAGGCTTCTTTCCAAAGGGCGAGATGGGCCCCACAGCATCTTGCTTCCAGCTCTTTGGGAAGCTAAGAAACAACTCGCTCTGCACAGTGCTTTTACAGCCTACCGGGAACATGACTTACAAAGGCCTGTGAAACGCAGTTTCTTTGCAGGCCTGATCTGGCTGAAGTAGAACTTCTGCTCTGGGTGTGCTACTTTGCCCTAGAGCTGAAAGGCACAACGTGCAGGCTTCTTTCCAAAGGGCGAGTTGGGCCTCAGAGCATCTTGCTTCCAGCTCTTTGGGAAGCGAAGAAACAACTCGCTCTGCACAGTGCTCTTACAGCCTACCGGGAACATCTCTTCCAAAGGCCTGTGAAACGCAGTTTCGTTGCAGGCCTGATCTGGCTGAAGTAGAACTTCTGCTCTGGGTGTGCCACATTGCCCTAGAGCTGAAAGGCACAACGTGCAGGCTTCTTTCCAAAGGGCGAGTTGGGCCTCAGAGCATCTTGCTTCCAGCTCTTTGGGAAGCTAAGAAACAACTCGCTCTGCAGACCTCTCTTACAGCCAACCGGGAGCATCTCTTGCAAAGGCCTGAGAAATGCAGTTTCTGTGCAGGCCTTATCTCGCTGAGGTAGAACTGCTGCTATGCCGTGTCCCACATCGGCCTAGAGTTGCAAGGCTCAAAGTCCTGCCTTGACTCCTCAAGGGCAGACAGGCCCCTCAGCGTGGGGATTCCACCTCTTTGGGCAGCTAAGAATCAACTTGCTCTGCACTGAGGTTTTACAGCCTACAGAGAACGAGTCTTACAAAGGCCTGTGAAACGCAGTTTCTTCCCAGCCCTGATGTGGCTGAAGTAGAACTTCTGCTCTGCCGGGTCCTACATGGCGCTAGATCTGCAAGGCACAAAGTCCTGCCTTGTTTCCACAAGGGTAGACAAGTCCCTCAGGTCCAGCTTCCAGCTCTTTCGGCAGCTAAGAAACAACTCGCTCTGCACAGTGCTCTTACAGCCTATCGGGAACATCTCTTCCAAAGGCCTGTGAAACGCAGTTTCTTTGCAAGCCTGATCTGGCTGAAGTAGGACTTCTGCTCTGGGTGTGCTACATTGCCCTAGAGCTGAAAGGCACTACGTGCAGGCTTCTTTCCAAAGGGCGAGTTGGGCCCTAGAGCATCTTGCTTCCAGCTCTTTGGGAAGCTAAGAAACAACTCGCTCTGCACAGTGCTCTTACAGCCTACCGGGAGCATCTCTTCCAAAGGCCTGTGAAACGCAGTTTCTTTGCAGGCCTGATCTGGCTGAAGTAGGACTTCTGCTCTGGGTGTGCTACTTTGCCCTAGAGCTGAAAGGCACAACGTGCAGGCTTCTTTCCAAAGGGCAAGTTGGGCCCCACAGCATCTTGCTTCCAGCTCTTTGGGAAGCTAAGAAACCACTCGCTCTGCACAGTGCTCTTACAGCCTACCGGGAACATCTCTTCCAAAGGCCTGTGAAACGCATTTTTTTTGCAGGCCTGATCTGGCTGAAGTAGGACTTCTGCTCTGGGTGTGCTACTTTGCCCTAGAGCTGAAAGGCACAACGTGCAGGCTTCTTTCCAAAGGGCGAGTTGGGCCTCAGAGCATCTTGCTTCCAGCTCTTTGGGAAGCTAAGAAACCACTCGCTCTGCACAGTGCTCTTACAGCCTACCGGGAACATCTCTTCCAAAGGCCTGTGAAACGCAGTTTCTTTGCAGGCCTGATCTGGCTGAAGTGGAACTTCTGCTCTGTATGTGCCACATTGACCTAGACCTCAAAGGCACAACGTGCAGGCTTCTTTCCAAAGGGCGAGTTGGGACCCAGAGCATCTTGCTACCAGCTCTTTGGGAAGCTAAGAAACAACTCGCTCTGCACAGTGCTTTTACAGCCTACCGGGAACATGACTTACAAAGGCCTGTGAAACGCAGTTTCTTTGCAGGCCTGATCTGGCTGAAGTAGAACTTCTGCTCTGGGTGTGGCACATTGCCCTAGAGCTGAAAGGCACAACGTGCAGGCTTCTTTCCAAAGGGCGAGTTGGGCCTCAGAGCATCTTGCTTCCAGCTCTTTGGGAAGCGAAGAAACAACTCGCTCTGCACAGTGCTCTTACAGCCTACCGGGAACATCTCTTCCAAAGGCCTGTGAAACGCAGTTTCTTTGCAGGCCTGATCTGGCTGAAGTACAACTTCTGCTCTGGGTGTGCTACGTTGCCCTGGAGCTGAAAGGCACAATCCGCAGGCTTCTTTCCAAAGGGCGAGTTGGGCCCCACAGCATCTTCCTTCCAGCTCTTTGGGAAGCTAAGAAACAACTCGCTCTGCAGACCTCTCTTACAGCCTACCGGGAACATCTCTTCCAAAGGAATGTGAAACGCAGTTTCTTTGCAGCCCTGATCTGTCTGAAGTAAGTCTTCTGGTCTGGGTGTCCTACTTTGCCCTAGAGCTGAAAGGCACAACGTGCAGGCTTCTTTCCAAAGGGCGAGTTGGGACCCAGAGCATCTTGCTTCCAGCTCTTTGGGAACCTAAGAAACAACTCGCTCTGCACAGTGCTCTTACAGCCTACCGGGAACATCTCTTCCAAAGGCACGTGAAACGCAGTTTCTTTGAAGGCCTGATCTGGCTGATGTAGGACTTCTTGTCTGGGTGTGCTACTTTGCCCTAGAGCTGAAAGGCACAACGTGCAGGCTTCTTTCCAAAGGGCGAGTTGGGCCCCACAGCATCTTGCTTCCAGCTCTTTGGGAAGCTAAGAAACCACTCGCTCTGCAGAGTGCTCTTACGGCCAACCGGGAACATCTCTTCCAAAGGCCCGTGAAACGCAGTTTCTTTGCAGGCCTGATCTTGCTGAAGTAGAACTTCTGCTCTGGGTGTGCCACATTCCCCTAGAGCTGAAAGGCACAACGTGCAGGCTTCTTTCCAAAGGGCGAGTTGGGCCTCAGAGCATCTTGCTTCCAGCTCTTTGGGAAGCTAAGAAACAACTCGCTCTGCAGACCTCTCTTACAGCCAACCGGGAGCATCTCTTGCAAAGGCCTGAGAAATGCAGTTTCTTTGCAGGCCTTATCTCGCTGAGGTAGAACTGCTGCTATGCCGTGTCCCACATCGGCCTAGAGTTGCAAGGCTCAAAGTCCTGCCTTGACTCCTCAAGGGCAGACAGGCCCTTCAGCGTGTGGATTCCACCTCTTTGGGCAGCTAAGAATCAACTTGCTCTGCACTGAGGTTTTACAGCCTACAGGGAACGAGTCTTACAAAGGCCTGTGAAACGCAGTTTCTTCCCAGCCCTGATGTGGCTGAAGTAGAACTTCTGCTCTGCCGGGTCCTACATGGCGCTAGAGCTGCAAGGCACAAAGTCCTGCCTTGTTTCCACAAGGGTAGACAAGTCCCTCAGGTCCAGCTTCCAGCTCTTTCGGCAGCTAAGAAACAACTCGCTCTGCACAGTGCTCTTACAGCCTACCGGGAACATCTCTTCCAAAGGCCTGTGAAACGCAGTTTCTTTGCAAGCCTGATCTGGCTGAAGTAGGACTTCTGCTCTGGGTGTGCTACATTGCCCTAGAGCTGAAAGGCACTACGTGCAGGCTTCTTTCCAAAGGGCGAGTTGGGCCCTACAGCATCTTGCTTCTAGCTCTTTGGGAAGCTAAGAAACAACTCGCTCTGCACAGTGCTCTTACAGCCTACCGGGAGCATCTCTTCCAAAGGCCTGTGAAACGCAGTTTCTTTGCAGGCCTGATCTGGCTGAAGTAGGACTTCTGCTCTGGGTGTGCTACTTTGCCCTAGAGCTGAAAGGCACAACGTGCAGGCTTCTTTCCAAAGGGCGAGTTGGGCCTCAGAGCATCTTGCTTCCAGCTCTTTGGGAAGCTAAGAAACCACTCGCTCTGCACAATGCTCTTACAGCCTACCTGGAACATCTCTTCCAAAGGCCTGTGAAACGCAGTTTCTTTGCAGGCCTGATCTGGCTGAAGTGGAACTTCTGCTCTGGATGTGCCACATTGACCTAGACCTCAAAGGCACAATGTGCAGGCTTCTTAAAAAAGGGCCAGGTGGGACCCAGATCATCTTGCTTCCAGCTCTTTGGGAAGCAAAGAAACAACTCGCTCTGCACAGCGCTCTTACAGCCTACCGGGAACATCTCTTACGAAGGCCTGTGAAACGCAGTTTCTTTGCAGTCCTGATGTATCTGAAGTAGAATTCTGCTCCGGGTGTGCTACATAGCCCAAGAGCTGAAAGACACAACGTGCAGTCTCCTATCCAAAGGGCGAGTTGGTCCCCAAAGCATCTTGCTTCCAGCTCTTTGGAAGCTGAGAAACAACTCGCTCTGCACAGTGCTCTTACAGCCTACCGGGAACATCTCTTACAAAGGCCTGTGACACGCAGTTTCTTTGCAGGCATGATCTGGCTGAAGTAGGACTTCTGCTCTCCGTGTGCTACTTTGCCCTAGAGCTGAAAGGCGCAACGTGCAGGCTACTTTCCAAAGGGCGAGTTGAGCCCCACAGCATCTTGCTTCCAGTTCTTTGGGAAGCGAAGAAACAACTCGCTCTGCACAGTGCTCTTACAGCCTACCGGGAACATCTCTTCCAAAGGCCTGTGAAACGCAGTTTCTTTGCAGGCCTGATCTGGCTGAAGTAGAACTTCTGCTCTGGGTGTGCCACATGGCCCTAGAGCTGAAAGGCACAAGGTGCAGGCTTCTTTCCAAAGGGCGAGTTTTGACCCAGAGCATCTTGCTTCCAGCTCTTTGGGAAGCTAAGAAACAACACGCTCTGCACAGTGCTTTTACAGCCTACCGGGAACATGAGTTACAAAGGCCTGTGAAACGCAGTTTCTTTGCAGGTCTGATCTTGCTGAAGTAGAACTTCTGCTCTGGGTGTGCCACATTGCCCTAGAGCTGAAAGGCACAACGTGCAGGCTTCTTTCCAAAGGGCGAGTTGGGCCTCAGAGCATCTTGCTTCCAGCTCTTTGGGAAGCGAAGAAACAACTCGCTCTGCACAGTGCTCTTACAGCCTACCGGGAGCATCTCTTCCAAAGGCCTGTGAAACGCAGTTTCTTTGCAGGCCTGATCTGGCTGAAGTAGGACTTCTGCTCTGGGTGTGCTACTTTGCCCTAGAGCTGAAAGGCACAACGTGCAGGCTTCTTTCCAAAGGGCGAGTTGGGCCTCAGAGCATCTTGCTTCCAGCTCTTTGGGAAGCTAAGAAACCACTCGCTCTGCACAGTGCTCTTACAGCCTACCTGGAACATCTCTTCCAAAGGCCTGTGAAACGCAGTTTCTTTGCAGGCCTGATCTGGCTGAAGTGGAACTTCTGCTCTGGATGTGCCACATTGACCTAGACCTCAAAGGCACAATGTGCAGGCTTCTTAAAAAAGGGCCAGGTGGGACCCAGATCATCTTGCTTCCAGCTCTTTGGGAAGCAAAGAAACAACTCGCTCTGCACAGCGCTCTTACAGCCTACCGGGAACATCTCTTACGAAGGCCTGTGAAACGCAGTTTCTTTGCAGTCCTGATGTATCTGAAGTAGAATTCTGCTCCGGGTGTGCTACATAGCCCAAGAGCTGAAAGACACAACGTGCAGTCTCCTATCCAAAGGGCGAGTTGGTCCCCAAAGCATCTTGCTTCCAGCTCTTTGGAAGCTGAGAAACAACTCGCTCTGCACAGTGCTCTTACAGCCTACCGGGAACATCTCTTACAAAGGCCTGTGACACGCAGTTTCTTTGCAGGCATGATCTGGCTGAAGTAGGACTTCTGCTCTCCGTGTGCTACTTTGCCCTAGAGCTGAAAGGCGCAACGTGCAGGCTACTTTCCAAAGGGCGAGTTGAGCCCCACAGCATCTTGCTTCCAGTTCTTTGGGAAGCGAAGAAACAACTCGCTCTGCACAGTGCTCTTACAGCCTACCGGGAACATCTCTTCCAAAGGCACGTGAAACGCAGTTTCTTTGCAGGCCTGATCTGGCTGAAGTAGAACTTCTGCTCTGGGTGTGCCACATGGCCCTAGAGCTGAAAGGCACAAGGTGCAGGCTTCTTTCCAAAGGGCGAGTTGGGACCCAGAGCATCTTGCTTCCAGCTCTTTGGGAAGCTAAGAAACAACACGCTCTGCACAGTGCTTTTACAGCCTACCGGGAACATGAGTTACAAAGGCCTGTGAAACGCAGTTTCTTTGCAGGTCTGATCTTGCTGAAGTAGAACTTCTGCTCTGGGTGTGCCACATTGCCCTAGAGCTGAAAGTCACAACGTGCAGGCTTCTTTCCAAAGGGCGAGTTGGGCCCCACAGCATCTTCCTTCCAGCTCTTTGGGAAGCGAAGAAACAACTCGCTCTGCACAGTGCTCTTACAGCCTACTGGGAGCATCTCTTGCAAAGGCCTGAGAAATGCAGTTTCTTTGCAGGCCTTATCTCGCTGAGGTAGAACTGCTGCTATGCCGTGTCCTACTTCGGCCTAGAGTTGCAAGGCTCAAAGTCCTGCCTTGACTCCTCAAGGGCAGACAGGCCCCACAGCGTGGGGCTTCCACCTCTTTGGGCAGCTAAGAAACATCTTGCTCTGCACTGGTGTTTTACAGCCTACAGGGAACGAGTCTTACAAAGGCCTGTGAAACGCAGTTTCTTCCCAGCCCTGATGTGGCTGAAGTAGAACTTCTGCTCTGCCGGGTCCTACATGGCGCTAGAGCTGCAAGGCACAAAGTCCTGCCTTGTTTCCACAAGGGTAGACAAGTCCCTCAGGTCCAGCTTCCAGCTCTTTCGACAGCTAAGAAACAACTCGCTCTGCACAGTGCTCTTACAGCCTACCGGGAACATCTCTTCCAAAGGCCTGTAAAACGCAGTTTCTTTGCAGGCCTGATCTGGCTGAAGTAGAACTTCTGCTCTGGGTGTGCCACATGGCCCTAGAGCTGAAAGGCACAAGGTGCAGGCTTCTTTCCAAAGGGCGAGATGGGCCCCACAGCATCTTGCTTCCAGCTCTTTGGGAAGCGAAGAAACAACTCGCTCTGCACAGTGCTTTTACAGCCTACCGGGAACATGACTTACAAAGGCCTGTGAAACGCAGTTTCTTTGCAGGCCTGATCTGGCTGAAGTAGAACTTCTGCTCTGGGTGTGCCACATTGCCCTAGAGCTGAAAGGCACAACGTGCAGGCTTCTTTCCAAAGGGCGAGTTGGGCCTCAGAGCATCTTGCTTCCAGCTCTTTGGGAAGCGAAGAAACAACTCACTCTGCACAGTGCTCTTACAGCCTACCGGGAACATCTCTTCCAAAGGCCTGTGAAACGCAGTTTCGTTGCAGGCCTGATCTGGCTGAAGTAGAACTTCTGCTCTGGGTGTGCCACATTGCCCTAGAGCTGAAAGGCACAACGTGCAGGCTTCTTTCCAAAGGGCGAGTTGGGCCTCAGAGCATCTTGCTTCCAGCTCTTTGGGAAGCTAAGAAACAACTCGCTCTGCAGACCTCTCTTACAGCCAACCGGGAGCATCTCTTGCAAAGGCCTGAGAAATGCAGTTTCTGTGCAGGCCTTATCTCGCTGAGGTAGAACTTCTGCTATGCCGTGTCCCACATCGGCCTAGAGTTGCAAGGCTCAAAGTCCTGCCTTGACTCCTCAAGGGCAGACAGGCCCCTCAGCGTGGGGATTCCACCTCTTTGGGCAGCTAAGAATCAACTTGCTCTGCACTGAGGTTTTACAGCCTACAGAGAACGAGTCTTACAAAGGCCTGTGAAACGCAGTTTCTTCCCAGCCCTGATGTGGCTGAAGTAGAACTTCTGCTCTGCCGGGTCCTACATGGCGCTAGAGCTGCAAGGCACAAAGTCCTGCCTTGTTTCCACAAGGGTAGACAAGTCCCTCAGGTCCAGCTTCCAGCTCTTTCGGCAGCTAAGAAACAACTCGCTCTGCACAGTCCTCTTACAGCCTATCGGGAACATCTCTTCCAAAGGCCTGTGAAACGCAGTTTCTTTGCAAGCCTGATCTGGCTGAAGTAGGACTTCTGCTCTGGGTGTGCTACATTGCCCTAGAGCTGAAAGGCACTACGTGCAGGCTTCTTTCCAAAGGGCGAGTTGGGCCCTAGAGCATCTTGCTTCCAGCTCTTTGGGAAGCTAAGAAACAACTCGCTCTGCACAGTGCTCTTACAGCCTACCGGGAGCATCTCTTCCAAAGGCCTGTGAAACGCAGTTTCTTTGCAGGCCTGATCTGGCTGAAGTAGGACTTCTGCTCTGGGTGTGCTACTTTGCCCTAGAGCTGAAAGGCACAACGTGCAGGCTTCTTTCCAAAGGGCAAGTTGGGCCCCACAGCATCTTGCTTCCAGCTCTTTGGGAAGCTAAGAAACCACTCGCTCTGCACAGTGCTCTTACAGCCTACCGGGAACATCTCTTCCAAAGGCCTGTGAAACGCATTTTTTTTGCAGGCCTGATCTGGCTGAAGTAGGACTTCTGCTCTGGGTGTGCTACTTTGCCCTAGAGCTGAAAGGCACAACGTGCAGGCTTCTTTCCAAAGGGCGAGTTGGGCCTCAGAGCATCTTGCTTCCAGCTCTTTGGGAAGCTAAGAAACCACTCGCTCTGCACAGTGCTCTTACAGCCTACCGGGAACATCTCTTCCAAAGGCCTGTGAAACGCAGTTTCTTTGCAGGCCTGATCTGGCTGAAGTGGAACTTCTGCTCTGGATGTGCCACATTGACCTAGACCTCAAAGGCACAACGTGCAGGCTTCTTTCCAAAGGGCGAGTTGGGACCCAGAGCATCTTGCTACCAGCTCTTTGGGAAGCTAAGAAACAACTCGCTCTGCACAGTGCTTTTACAGCCTACCGGGAACATGACTTACAAAGGCCTGTGAAACGCAGTTTCTTTGCAGGCCTGATCTGGCTGAAGTAGAACTTATGCTCTGGGTGTGGCACATTGCCCTAGAGCTGAAAGGCACAACGTGCAGGCTTCTTTCCAAAGGGCGAGTTGGGCCTCAGAGCATCTTGCTTCCAGCTCTTTGGGAAGCGAAGAAACAACTCGCTCTGCACAGTGCTCTTACAGCCTACCGGGAACATCTCTTCCAAAGGCCTGTGAAACGCAGTTTCTTTGCAGGCCTGATCTGGCTGAAGTACAACTTCTGCTCTGGGTGTGCTACGTTGCCCTGGAGCTGAAAGGCACAATCCGCAGGCTTCTTTCCAAAGGGCGAGTTGGGCCCCACAGCATCTTCCTTCCAGCTCTTTGGGAAGCTAAGAAACAACTCGCTCTGCAGACCTCTCTTACAGCCTACCGGGAACATCTCTTCCAAAGGAATGTGAAACGCAGTTTCTTTGCAGCCCTGATCTGTCTGAAGTAAGTCTTCTGGTCTGGGTGTCCTACTTTGCCCTAGAGCTGAAAGGCACAACGTGCAGGCTTCTTTCCAGAGGGCGAGTTGGGACCCAGAGCATCTTGCTTCCAGCTCTTTGGGAACCTAAGAAACAACTCGCTCTGCACAGTGCTCTTACAGCCTACCGGGAACATCTCTTCCAAAGGCCCGTGAAACGCAGTTTCTTTGAAGGCCTGATCTGGCTGATGTAGGACTTCTTGTCTGGGTGTGCTACTTTGCCCTAGAGCTGAAAGGCACAACGTGCAGGCTTCTTTCCAAAGGGCGAGTTGGGCCCCACAGCATCTTGCTTCCAGCTCTTTGGGAAGCTAAGAAACCACTCGCTCTGCAGAGTGCTCTTACGGCCAACCGGGAACATCTCTTCCAAAGGCCTGTGAAACGCAGTTTCGTTGCAGGCCTGATCTGGCTGAAGTAGAACTTCTGCTCTGGGTGTGCCACATTCCCCTAGAGCTGAAAGGCACAACGTGCAGGCTTCTTTCCAAAGGGCGAGTTGGGCCTCAGAGCATCTTGCTTCCAGCTCTTTGGGAAGCTAAGAAACAACTCGCTCTGCAGACCTCTCTTACAGCCAACCGGGAGCATCTCTTGCAAAGGCCTGAGAAATGCAGTTTCTTTGCAGGCCTTATCTCGCTGAGGTAGAACTGCTGCTATGCCGTGTCCCACATCGGCCTAGAGTTGCAAGGCTCAAAGTCCTGCCTTGACTCCTCAAGGGCAGACAGGCCCCTCAGCGTGTGGATTCCACCTCTTTGGGCAGCTAAGAATCAACTTGCTCTGCACTGAGGTTTTACAGCCTACAGGGAACGAGTCTTACAAACGCCTGTGAAACGCAGTTTCTTCCCAGCCCTGATGTGGCTGAAGTAGAACTTCTGCTCTGCCGGGTCCTACATGGCGCTAGAGCTGCAAGGCACAAAGTCCTGCCTTGTTTCCACAAGGGTAGACAAGTCCCTCAGGTCCAGCTTCCAGCTCTTTCGGCAGCTAAGAAACAACTCGCTCTGCACAGTGCTCTTACAGCCTACCGGGAACATCTCTTCCAAAGGCCTGTGAAACGCAGTTTCTTTCCAAGCCTGATCTGGCTGAAGTAGGACTTCTGCTCTGGGTGTGCTACATTGCCCTAGAGCTGAAAGGCACTACGTGCAGGCTTCTTTCCAAAGGGCGAGTTGGGCCCTACAGCATCTTGCTTCTAGCTCTTTGGGAAGCTAAGAAACAACTCGCTCTGCACAGTGCTCTTACAGCCTACCGGGAGCATCTCTTCCAAAGGCCTGTGAAACGCAGTTTCTTTGCAGGCCTGATCTGGCTGAAGTAGGACTTCTGCTCTGGGTGTGCTACTTTGCCCTAGAGCTGAAAGGCACAACGTGCAGGCTTCTTTCCAAAGGGCGAGTTGGGCCTCAGAGCATCTTGCTTCCAGCTCTTTGGGAAGCTAAGAAACCACTCGCTCTGCACAGTGCTCTTACAGCCTACCTGGAACATCTCTTCCAAAGGCCTGTGAAACGCAGTTTCTTTGCAGGCCTTATCTCGCTGAGGTAGAACTGCTGCTATGCCGTGTCCTACATCGGCCTAGAGTTGCAAGGCTCAAAGTCCTGCCTTGACTCCTCAAGGGCAGACAGGCCCCACAGCGTGGGGCTTCCACCTCTTTGGGCAGCTAAGAAACATCTTGCTCTGCACTGGTGTTTTACAGCCTACAGGGAACGAGTCTTACAAAGGCCTGTGAAACGCAGTTTCTTCCCAGCCCTGATGTGGCTGAAGTAGAACTTCTGCTCTGCCGGGTCCTACATGGCGCTAGAGCTGCAAGGCACAAAGTCCTGCCTTGTTTCCACAAGGGTAGACAAGTCCCTCAGGTCCAGCTTCCAGCTCTTTCGACAGCTAAGAAACAACTCGCAATGCACAGTGCTCTTACAGCCTACCGGGAACATCTCTTCCAAAGGCCTGTAAAACGCAGTTTCTTTGCAGGCCTGATCTGGCTGAAGTAGAACTTCTGCTCTGGGTGTGCCACATGGCCCTAGAGCTGAAAGGCACAAGGTGCAGGCTTCTTTCCAAAGGGCGAGATGGGCCCCACAGCATCTTGCTTCCAGCTCTTTGGGAAGCTAAGAAACAACTCGCTCTGCACAGTGCTTTTACAGCCTACCGGGAACATGACTTACAAAGGCCTGTGAAACGCAGTTTCTTTGCAGGCCTGATCTGGCTGAAGTAGAACTTCTGCTCTGGGTGTGCCACATTGCCCTAGAGCTGAAAGGCACAACGTGCAGGCTTCTTTCCAAAGGGCGAGTTGGGCCTCAGAGCATCTTGCTTCCAGCTCTTTGGGAAGCGAAGAAACAACTCGCTCTGCACAGTGCTCTTACAGCCTACCGGGAACATCTCTTCCAAAGGCCTGTGAAACGCAGTTTCGTTGCAGGCCTGATCTGGCTGAAGTAGAACTTCTGCTCTGGGTGTGCCACATTGCCCTAGAGCTGAAAGGCACAACGTGCAGGCTTCTTTCCAAAGGGCGAGTTGGGCCTCAGAGCATCTTGCTTCCAGCTCTTTGGGAAGCTAAGAAACAACTCGCTCTGCAGACCTCTCTTACAGCCAACCGGGAGCATCTCTTGCAAAGGCCTGAGAAATGCAGTTTCTGTGCAGGCCTTATCTCGCTGAGGTAGAACTGCTGCTATGCCGTGTCCCACATCGGCCTAGAGTTGCAAGGCTCAAAGTCCTGCCTTGACTCCTCAAGGGCAGACAGGCCCCTCAGCGTGGGGATTCCACCTCTTTGGGCAGCTAAGAATCAACTTGCTCTGCACTGAGGTTTTACAGCCTACAGAGAACGAGTCTTACAAAGGCCTGTGAAACGCAGTTTCTTCCCAGCCCTGATGTGGCTGAAGTAGAACTTCTGCTCTGCCGGGTCCTACATGGCGCTAGAGCTGCAAGGCACAAAGTCCTGCCTTGTTTCCACAAGGGTAGACAAGTCCCTCAGGTCCAGCTTCCAGCTCTTTCGGCAGCTAAGAAACAACTCGCTCTGCACAGTGCTCTTACAGCCTATCGGGAACATCTCTTCCAAAGGCCTGTGAAACGCAGTTTCTTTGCAGGCCTGATCTGGCTGAAGTAGGACTTCTGCTCTGGGTGTGCTACTTTGCCCTAGAGCTGAAAGGCACAACGTGCAGGCTTCTTTCCAAAGGGCAAGTTGGGCCCCACAGCATCTTGCTTCCAGCTCTTTGGGAAGCTAAGAAACCACTCGCTCTGCACAGTGCTCTTACAGCCTACCGGGAACATCTCTTCCAAAGGCCTGTGAAACGCATTTTTTTTGCAGGCCTGATCTGGCTGAAGTAGGACTTCTGCTCTGGGTGTGCTACTTTGCCCTAGAGCTGAAAGGCACAACGTGCAGGCTTCTTTCCAAAGGGCGAGTTGGGCCTCAGAGCATCTTGCTTCCAGCTCTTTGGGAAGCGAAGAAACCACTCTCTCTGCACAGTGCTCTTACAGCCTACCGGGAACATCTCTTCCAAAGGCCTGTGAAACGCAGTTTCTTTGCAGGCCTGATCTGGCTGAAGTGGAACTTCTGCTCTGTATGTGCCACATTGACCTAGACCTCAAAGGCACAACGTGCAGGCTTCTTTCCAAAGGGCGAGTTGGGACCCAGAGCATCTTGCTACCAGCTCTTTGGGAAGCTAAGAAACAACTCGCTCTGCACAGTGCTTTTACAGCCTACCGGGAACATGACTTGCAAAGGCCTGTGAAACGCAGTTTCTTTGCAGGCCTGATCTGGCTGAAGTAGAACTTCTGCTCTGGGTGTGGCACATTGCCCTAGAGCTGAAAGGCACAACGTGCAGGCTTCTTTCCAAAGGGCGAGTTGGGCCTCAGAGCATCTTGCTTCCAGCTCTTTGGGAAGCGAAGAAACAACTCGCTCTGCACAGTGCTCTTACAGCCTACCGGGAACATCTCTTCCAAAGGCCTGTGAAACGCAGTTTCTTTGCAGGCCTGATCTGGCTGAAGTACAACTTCTGCTCTGGGTGTGCTACGTTGCCCTGGAGCTGAAAGGCACAATCCGCAGGCTTCTTTCCAAAGGGCGAGTTGGGCCCCACAGCATCTTCCTTCCAGCTCTTTGGGAAGCTAAGAAACAACTCGCTCTGCAGACCTCTCTTACAGCCTACCGGGAACATCTCTTCCAAAGGAATGTGAAACGCAGTTTCTTTGCAGCCCTGATCTGTCTGAAGTAAGTCTTCTGGTCTGGGTGTCCTACTTTGCCCTAGAGCTGAAAGGCACAACGTGCAGGCTTCTTTCCAAAGGGCGAGTTGGGACCCAGAGCATCTTGCTTCCAGCTCTTTGGGAACCTAAGAAACAACTCGCTCTGCACAGTGCTCTTACAGCCTACCGGGAACATCTCTTCCAAAGGCCCGTGAAACGCAGTTTCTTTGAAGGCCTGATCTGGCTGATGTAGGACTTCTTGTCTGGGTGTGCTACTTTGCCCTAGAGCTGAAAGGCACAACGTGCAGGCTTCTTTCCAAAGGGCGAGTTGGGCCCCACAGCATCTTGCTTCCAGCTCTTTGGGAAGCTAAGAAACCACTCGCTCTGCAGAGTGCTCTTACGGCCAACCGGGAACATCTCTTCCAAAGGCCTGTGAAACGCAGTTTCGTTGCAGGCCTGATCTGGCTGAAGTAGAACTTCTGCTCTGGGTGTGCCACATTCCCCTAGAGCTGAAAGGCACAACGTGCAGGCTTCTTTCCAAAGGGCGAGTTGGGCCTCAGAGCATCTTGCTTCCAGCTCTTTGGGAAGCTAAGAAACAACTCGCTCTGCAGACCTCTCTTACAGCCAACCGGGAGCATCTCTTGCAAAGGCCTGAGAAATGCAGTTTCTTTGCAGGCCTTATCTCGCTGAGGTAGAACTGCTGCTATGCCGTGTCCCACATCGGCCTAGAGTTGCAAGGCTCAAAGTCCTGCCGTGACTCCTCAAGGGCAGACAGGCCCCTCAGCGTGTGGATTCCACCTCTTTGGGCAGCTAAGAATCAACTTGCTCTGCACTGAGGTTTTACAGCCTACAGGGAACGAGTCTTACAAAGGCCTGTGAAACGCAGTTTCTTCCCAGCCCTGATGTGGCTGAAGTAGAACTTCTGCTCTGCCGGGTCCTACATGGCGCTAGAGCTGCAAGGCACAAAGTCCTGCCTTGTTTCCACAAGGGTAGACAAGTCCCTCAGGTCCAGCTTCCAGCTCTTTCGGCAGCTAAGAAACAACTCGCTCTGCACAGTGCTCTTACAGCCTACCGGGAACATCTCTTCCAAAGGCCTGTGAAACGCAGTTTCTTTGCAAGCCTGATCTGGCTGAAGTAGGACTTCTGCTCTGGGTGTGCTACATTGCCCTAGAGCTGAAAGGCACTACGTGCAGGCTTCTTTCCAAAGGGCGAGTTGGGCCCTACAGCATCTTGCTTCTAGCTCTTTGGGAAGCTAAGAAACAACTCGCTCTGCACAGTGCTCTTACAGCCTACCGGGAGCATCTCTTCCAAAGGCCTGTGAAATGCAGTTTCTTTGCAGGCCTGATCTGGCTGAAGTAGGACTTCTGCTCTGGGTGTGCTACTTTGCCCTAGAGCTGAAAGGCACAACGTGCAGGCTTCTTTCCAAAGGGCGAGTTGGGCCTCAGAGCATCTTGCTTCCAGCTCTTTGGGAAGCTAAGAAACCACTCGCTCTGCACAGTGCTCTTACAGCCTACCTGGAACATCTCTTCCAAAGGCCTGTGAAACGCAGTTTCTTTGCAGGCCTGATCTGGCTGAAGTGGAACTTCTGCTCTGGATGTGCCACATTGACCTAGACCTCAAAGGCACAATGTGCAGGCTTCTTAAAAAAGGGCCAGGTGGGACCCAGATCATCTTGCTTCCAGCTCTTTGGGAAGCAAAGAAACAACTCGCTCTGCACAGCGCTCTTACAGCCTACCGGGAACATCTCTTACGAAGGCCTGTGAAACGCAGTTTCTTTGCAGTCCTGCTGTATCTGAAGTAGAATTCTGCTCCGGGTGTGCTACATAGCCCAAGAGCTGAAAGACACAACGTGCAGTCTCCTATCCAAAGGGCGAGTTGGTCCCCAAAGCATCTTGCTTCCAGCTCTTTGGAAGCTGAGAAACAACTCGCTCTGCACAGTGCTCTTACAGCCTACCGGGAACATCTCTTACAAAGGCCTGTGACACGCAGTTTCTTTGCAGGCATGATCTGGCTGAAGTAGGACTTCTGCTCTCCGTGTGCTACTTTGCCCTAGAGCTGAAAGGCGCAACGTGCAGGCTACTTTCCAAAGGGCGAATTGAGCCCCACAGCATCTTGCTTCCAGTTCTTTGGGAAGCGAAGAAACAACTCGCTCTGCACAGTGCTCTTACAGCCTACCGTGAACATCTCTTCCAAAGGCCTGTTAAACGCAGTTTCTTTGCAGGCCTGATCTGGCTGAAGTAGAACTTCTGCTCTGGTTGGGCCACATGGCCCTAGAGCTGAAAGGCACAACGTGCAGGCTTCTTTCCAAAGGGCGAGTTGGGACCCAGAGCATCTTGCTACCAGCTCTTTGGGAAGCTAAGAAACAACTCGCTCTGCACAGTGCTTTTACAGCCTACCGGGAACATGACTTACAAAGGCCTGTGAAACGCAGTTTCTTTGCAGGCCTGATCTGGCTGAAGTAGAACTTCTGCTCTGGGTGTGCCACATTGCCCTAGAGCTGAAAGGCACAACGTGCAGGCTTCTTTCCAAAGGGCGAGTTGGGCCTCAGAGCATCTTGCTTCCAGCTCTTTGGGAAGCGAAGAAACAACTCGCTCTGCACAGTGCTCTTACAGCCTACCGGGAACATCTCTTCCAAAGGCCTGTGAAACGCAGTTTCTTTGCAGGCCTGATCTGGCTGAAGTAGAACTTCTGCTCTGGGTGTGCTACGTTGCCCTGGAGCTGAAAGGCACAATCCGCAGGCTTCTTTCCAAAGGGCGAGTTGGGCCCCACAGCATCTTCCTTCCAGCTCTTTGGGAAGCTAAGAAACAACTCGCTCTGCAGACCTCTCTTACAGCCAACCGGGAGCATCTCTTGCAAAGGCCTGAGAAATGCAGTTTCTTTGCAGGCCTTATCTCGCTGAGGTAGAACTGCTGCTATGCCGTGTCCCACATCGGCCTAGAGTTGCAAGGCTCAAAGTCCTGCCTTGACTCCTCAAGGGCAGACAGGCCCCTCAGCGTGGGGATTCCACCTCTTTGGGCAGCTAAGAATCAACTTGCTCTGCACTGAGGTTTTACAGCCTACAGGGAACGAGTCTTACAAAGGCCTGTGAAACGCAGTTTCTTCCCAGCCCTGATGTGGCTGAAGTAGAACTTCTGCTCTGCCGGGTCCTACATGGCGCTAGAGCTGCAAGGCACAAAGTCCTGCCTTGTTTCCACAAGGGTAGACAAGTCCCTCAGGTCCAGCTTCCAGCTCTTTCGGCAGCTAAGAAACAACTCGCTCTGCACAGTGCTCTTACAGCCTACCGGGAACATCTCTTCCAAAGGCCTGTGAAACGCAGTTTCTTTGCAAGCCTGATCTGGCTGAAGTAAGACTTCTGCTCTGGGTGTGCTACATTGCCCTAGAGC
The DNA here is from genome assembly GCF_037783145.1 of Equus przewalskii. Classification (NCBI taxonomy): domain Eukaryota; kingdom Metazoa; phylum Chordata; class Mammalia; order Perissodactyla; family Equidae; genus Equus; species Equus przewalskii. The sequence goes on from NW_027228342.1 coordinate 116,286, forward strand.
TGAAAGGCAATACGTGCAGGCTTCTTTCCAAAGGGCAAGTTGGGCCCCACAGCATCTTGCTTCCAGCTCTTTGGGAAGCTAAGAAACCACTCGCTCTGCACAGTGCTCTTACAGCCTACCGGGAACATCTCTTCCAAAGGCCTGTGAAACGCAGTTTCTTTGCAGGCCTGATCTGGCTGAAGTGGAACTTCTGCTCTGGATGTGCCACATTGACCTAGACCTCAAAGGCACAACGTGCAGGCTTCTTAAAAAAGGGCCAGGTGGGACCCAGAGCATCTTGCTTCCAGCTCTTTGGGAAGCAAAGAAACAACTCGCTCTGCACAGCGCTCTTACAGCCTACCGGGAACATCTCTTACGAAGGCCTGTGAAACGCAGTTTCTTTGCAGTCCTGATGTATCTGAAGTAGAATTCTGCTCCGGGTGTGCTACATAGCCCAAGAGCTGAAAGACACAACGTGCAGTCTCCTATCCAAAGGGCGAGTTGGTCCCCAAAGCATCTTGCTTCCAGCTCTTTGGAAGCTGAGAAACAACTCGCTCTGCACAGTGCTCTTACAGCCTACCGGGAACATCTCTTACAAAGGCCTGTGACACGCAGTTTCTTTGCAGGCCTGATCTGGCTGAAGTAGAACTTCTGCTCTGGGTGTGCTACATTGCCCTGGAGCTGAAAGGCACAACGTGCAGTCTCAGTTCCAAAGGGCGATTTGGGGCCCAGAGAATCTTGCTTCCATCTCTTTGTGAAGCGAAGAAACAACTCGCTCTGCACAGTGCTCTTACAGCCTACCGTGAACATCTCTTCCAAAGGCCTGAGAAATGCAGTTTCTTTGCAGGCCTAATCTGGCTGAAGTAAGTCTTCTGGTCTGGGTGTGCCACATTGCCCTAGAGCTGAAAGGCACAACGTGCAGGCTTCTTTCCAAAGGGCGAGTTGGGACCCAGAGCATCTTGCTACCAGCTCTTTGGGAAGCTAAGAAACAACTCGCTCTGCACAGTGCTTTTACAGCCTACCGGGAACATGACTTACAAAGGCCTGTGAAACGCAGTTTCTTTGCAGGCCTGATCTGGCTGAAGTAGAACTTCTGCTCTGGGTGTGCCACATTGCCCTAGAGCTGAAAGGCACAACGTGCAGGCTTCTTTCCAAAGGGCGAGTTGGGCCTCAGAGCATCTTGCTTCCAGCTCTTTGGGAAGCGAAGAAACCACTCGCTCTGCACAGTGCTCTTACAGCCTACCGGGAACATCTCTTCCAAAGGCCTGTGAAACGCAGTTTCTTTGCAGGCCTGATCTGGCTGAAGTAGAACTTCTGCTCTGGGTGTGCTACGTTGCCCTGGAGCTGAAAGGCACAATCCGCAGGCTTCTTTCCAAAGGGTGAGTTGGGCCCCACAGCATCTTCCTTCCAGCTCTTTGGGAAGCTAAGAAACAACTCGCTCTGCAGACCTCTCTTACAGCCAACTGGGAGCATCTCTTGCAAAGGCCTGAGAAATGCAGTTTCTTTGCAGGCCTTATCTCGCTGAGGTAGAACTGCTGCTATGCCATATCCTTCTTCGGCCTAGAGCTGCAAGGCTCAAAGTCCTGCCTTGACTCCTCAAGGGCAGACAGGCCCCTCAGCGTGGGGCTTCCACCTCTTTAGGCCGCTAAGAAACAACTTGCTCTGCACTGGTGTTTTACAGCCTACAGGGAACGAGTCTTACAAAGGCCTGTGAAACGCAGTTTCTTCCCAGCCCTGATCTGGCTGAAGTAGAACTTCTGCTCTGCCGGGTCCTACATGGCGCTAGAGCTGCAAGGCACAAAGTCCTGCCTTGTTTCCACAAGGGTAGACAAGTCCCTCAGGTCCAGATTCCAGCTCTTTCGGCAGCTAAGAAACAACTCGCTCTGCACAGTGCTCTTAGGCCTACCGGGAACATTCTCTTACAAAGGCCTGTGAAACGCAGTTCCTTTGCAGGCCTGATCTGGCTGAAGTGGAACTTCTGCTCTGGGTGTGCCACATGGCCCTAGAGCTGAAAGGCACAACATGCAGGTTTCTTTCCAAAGGGAGAGTTGGGCCGCACAGCATCTTGCTTCCAGCTCTTTGGGAAGCTAAGAAACAACTCGCTCTGCACAGTGTTCTTACTGCCTACCGGGAACATCTCTTACAAAGGCCCGTGAAACGCAGTTTCTTTGCAGGCCTGATCTGGCTGAAGTAGGACTTCTGCTCTGGGTGTGCTACTTTGCCCTAGAGCTGAAAGGCACAACGTGCAGGCTTCTTTCCAAAGGGCGAGTTGGGCCCCACAGCATCTTGCTTCCAGCTCTTTGGGAAGCTAAGAAACCACTCGCTCTGCAGAGTGCTCTTACAGCCAACCGGGAACATCTCTAACAAAGGCCTGTGAAACGCAGTTTCTTTGCAGGCCTGATCTGGCTGAAGTAGGACTTCTGCTCTCCGTGTGCTACTTTGCCCTAGAGCTGAAAGGCGCAACGTGCAGGCTACTTTCCAAAGGGCGAGTTGGGCCCCACAGCATCTTGCTTCCAGTTCTTTGGGAAGCTAAGAAACAACTCGCTCTGCACAGTGCTCTTACAGCCTACCGGGAACATCTCTTCCAAAGGCCTGAGAAATGCAGTTTCTTTGCAGGCCTTATCTCGCTGAGGTAGAACTGCTGCTATGCCGTGTCCTACATCGGCCTAGAGTTGCAAGGCTCAAAGTCCTGCCTTGACTCCTCAAGGGCAGACAGGCCCCACAGCGTGGGGCTTCCACCTCTTTGGGCAGCTAAGAAACAACTTGCTCTGCACTGGTGTTTTACAGCCTCCAGGGAACGAGTCTTACAAAGGCCTGTGAAACGCAGTTCCTTCCCAGCCCTGATGTGGCTGAAGTAGAACTTCTGCTCTGCCGGGTCCTACATGGCGCTAGAGCTGCAAGGCACAAAGTCCTGCCTTGTTTCCACAAGGGTAGACAAGTCCCTCAGGTCCAGCTTCCAGCTCTTTCGACAGCTAAGAAACAACTCGCTCTGCACAGTGCTCTTACAGCCTACCGGGAACATCTCTTCCAAAGGCCTGTGAAACGCAGTTTCTTTGCAGGCCTGATCTGGCTGAAGTAGTACTTCTGCTCTGGGTGTGCCACATGGCCCTAGAGCTGAAGGCACAAGGTGCAGGCTTCTTTCCAAAGGGCGAGTTGGGACCCAGAGCATCTTGCTTCCAGCTCTTTGGGAAGCTAAGAAACAACTCGCTATGCACAGTGCTTTTACAGCCTACCGGGAACATGACTTACAAAGGCCTGTGAAACGCAGTTTCTTTGCAGGCCTGATCTGGCTGAAGTAGAACTTCTGCTCTGGGTGTGCCACATTGCCCTAGAGCTGAAAGGCACAACGTGCAGGCTTCTTTCCAATGGGCGAGTTGGGCCTCAGAACATCTTGCTTCCAGCTCTTTGAGAAGCGAAGAAACAACTCGCTCTGCACAGTGCTCTTACAGCCTACTGGGAGCATCTCTTGCAAAGGCCTGAGAAATGCAGTTTCTTTGCAGTCCTTATCTCGCTGAGGTAGAACTGCTGCTATGCCGTGTCCCACATCGGCCTAGAGTTGCAAGGCTCAAAGTCCTGCCTTGACTCCTCAAGGGCAGACAGGCCCCTCAGCGTGGGGATTCCACCTCTTTGGGCAGCTAAGAATCAACTTGCTCTGCACTGAGGTTTTACAGCCTACAGGGAACGAGTCTTACAAAGGCCTGTGAAACGCAGTTTCTTCCCAGCCCTGATGTGGCTGAAGTAGAACTTCTGCTCTGCCGGGTCTTACATGGCGCTAGAGCTGCAAGGCACAAAGTCCTGCCTTGTTTCCACAAGGGTAGACAAGTCCCTCAGGTCCAGCTTCCAGCTCTTTCGGCAGCTAAGAAACAACTCGCTCTGCACAGTGCTCTTACAGCCTACCGGGAACATCTCTTCCAAAGGCCTGTGAAACGCAGTTTCTTTGCAAGCCTGATCTGGCTGAAGTAAGACTTCTGCTCTGGGTGTGCTACATTGCCCTAGAGCTGAAAGGCACTACGTGCAGGCTTCTTTCCAAAGGGCAAGTTGGGCCCCACAGCATCTTGCTTCCAGCTCTTTGGGAAGCTAAGAAACCACTCGCTCTGCACAGTGCTCTTACAGCCTACCGGGAACATCTCTTCCAAAGGCCTGTGAAACGCAGTTTCTTTGCAGGCCTGATCTGCCTGAAGTGGAACTTCTGCTCTGGATGTGCCACATTGACCTAGACCTCAAAGGCACAACGTGCAGGCTTCTTAAAAAAGGGCCAGGTGGGACCCAGAGCATCTTGCTTCCAGCTCTTTGGGAAGCAAAGAAACAACTCGCTCTGCACAGCGCTCTTACAGCCTACCGGGAACATCTCTTACGAAGGCCTGTGAAACGCAGTTTCTTTGCAGTCCTGATGTATCTGAAGTAGAATTCTGCTCCGGGTGTGCTACATAGCCCAAGAGCTGAAAGACACAACGTGCAGTCTCCTATCCAAAGGGCGAGTTGGTCCCCAAAGCATCTTGCTTCCAGCTCTTTGGAAGCTGAGAAACAACTCGCTCTGCACAGTGCTCTTACAGCCTACCGGGAACATCTCTTACAAAGGCCTGTGACACGCAGTTTCTTTGCAGGCCTGATCTGGCTGAAGTAGAACATCTGCTCTGGGTGTGCTACATTGCCCTGGAGCTGAAAGGCACAACGTGCAGTCTCAGTTCCAAAGGGCGATTTGGGGCCCAGAGAATCTTGCTT